>NW_026901775.1:0-11977 GCF_033783945.1 Neopsephotus bourkii | reverse complement strand
GTCAAGTTTCCGGAAGAGCCAGAGGCGAGGGCTCCTATTGGACAAAGCGGGATTCCATATACGCCGCCTGGCCGCAAGGCATGTTGGGAGGTGTGGCGGAAGACAGAGTGTTCCGCCGCAGGGCATCATGGGAGACATGGCGGAAGGCGGAGCGCTCCGCCGCAAGGCATGCTGGGAGGTGTGGCGGAAGACAGAGCACTCCACCGCAAGGCATGCTGGGAGGCGTGACGCTGTTGTCGCCCCCTGCTGGTGGCCCCATGTGCTCCCCAGTAGTCTCCTACTGGCTCCCATTGCCCCCAGTATAAACCAGTAGCTCCCCAATAACCTCCTATTGGCTCCCAGTGCTCCCAGTATAAACCAGTACCTCCCCAATAACCTCCTATTGGCTCCCAGTGCTCCCCAGTATAAATCAGTAGCTCCCCAATAACCTCCTATTGGCTCCCAGTATAAACCGGTAGCTCCCCAGTAACCTCCTATTGGCTCCCATTTCTCCCCAGTATAAACCAGTAGCTCCTCAATAGCCTCCTATTGGCTCCCAGTGCTCCCCAGTATAAACCAGTAGCTCCCCAATAGCCTCCTATTGGCTCCCAGTGCCCCCCAGTATAAACCAGTAGCTCCCCAATATCCTCTATTGGCTCCCAGTGCCATCCAGTATAAACCAGTAGCTCCAGAGTAGCCTCCGTTGTCCCCCAGTATAAACCAGTAGCTCCCCAATAACCTCCTATTGGCTCCCAGTGCTCCCCAGTATAAACCAGTAGCTGCCCAATAACCTCTATTGGCTCCCAGTATAAACCAGTAGCTCCCCAGTAGCTTCCTATTGGCTCCTAGTGCTCCCCAGTATAAACCAGTAGCTCCCCAGTAGCCTCCTATTGGCTCCCATTGCCCCCAGTATAAATCAGTACCTCCTCAATAACCTCCTATTGGCTCCCATTGCTCCCCAGTATAAACCAGTAGCTCCCCAGTAACAACCTATTGGCTCCAAGTGCCGTCCAGTATAAACCAGTAGCTCCCCAGTAGCCTCCATTGCTCCCCAGTGCCCTGGAACCGCCCCCCCAAAAAACAGCCTGAAAACCCCTAAAAAGCCCCCCCAAAATCGCCAATTTGGGGTAAAACTAACCAAAAAAAAATCAAGTTTGGGTTAAAAAAGGAAGAAAACTTCAAATTTTGGTACAATGAGCAAGAAAACCCACGAATTTTGGTTAAGAACCCAACCAAAAAACCCACCTTTTTGGTAGGAAGGAAACCTCCAATGGGTGAAAGCAAGGGGAAAGATAAGAATTGGGTGAATAAAGCAAGGTTTGAGAAAAAAAAACCCAAAAGGAACAAAAGAAAACCCCAAAGTCTCAAATTTTGGTGTTAAAAAGGGAAAAAATGGAGGAAAACAAAAAAAAAAAAACCACCCCAAAACCTCCCAAAAAACCCAAAACAAGCAAAAAAAAAACCAAAAACCCACAAAAAAACAAACAAAAAACCCCAAAAAGGAAAAAAAAACCAAACCAACCCCAAACCAAAAAAACCTCACAAAAATCCAACACCAAAACGCCCACCCAAAGCTGAAACCCCAAAGCACCAAAACCCACAAAGTTTTGGTAAAAACACTGAAAGAATTAAATAATAAGAATAAAAAAGGAAACAAGGCAAACCAACAAAAAAGCCAGGAAAAAAAAACCCAAAACCCACCAAAAAAATCCCCAAAACAACAACAAAAACCCCAACAAAAATAAAAGAAAAAAGAAAAACCCAGCCCCAAAACCAGGAAACCCCACAAAAAAACTCTAAACAAAAACAAACAAAAAAAAAAACCAGAAAAAAACCCAAAAAACAAAATAAAACCAAAAAAGCCCCTAACCAAAATGAAACAAAAAACAAGAACCCACAGAAAACAAAACAAAACAAAACAAAAAACCATAAAAACAAAAGAACCCAAAACAAAACAAAAAAGCCTTGAAAGAAAATGAAACAAAAAAACCTCACAACCCCCCCAAAAAAACACAACAAAATCTAAAAAAACCCCACAAAACAAAACCGAAAAATCCCCAAAACAAAATGAAACTCATAAAATACCAAAACCCCACAGAAAAAAATACACCAAAAACCAAAAAAAACAAGAAAACAAAACCAAAAAACAACAACAAAAAAAACCCAAAACCTTAAAAGCACCAAAAGGAAATGAAACAAACAGACAAACAAAAAACAACAAAAAGCAAACACCCCAAAATACCACAAAAAAAAAAAAAGAAAAAACACAAAAAACCCCCAAAACCAAAAAGAGCCCCAAAACCAAATGAAACCAAGAATAACCAAACCCAAAACCAACAAAAAAAACCAAAAAACAAAACTAAACAAAAAATTCCCCAAGGAAACAAAACCTCTTTTTTTGTTTGTTTTTGCCTTTTTTTCCCCTATCCCACCCCAATTCCTGGATGTTCCCTTCCGGCAGAACCACCCCTCCCCCACTTACCCCCCCACCCCCTCCATTTTGGTAAAACTGAAAAAAAAAAAAAACCCATAAAATAAACTCCCCCTTCCGCCCTTTTTTTTTTTGTAAAAAGCACCAACATTCCCTAAATTTGGCATTCAAAAACAAAATCCCTCATTTTTGTTAAAGAAAACCACAAAAATTCCCTCAATTTCGGATTAAAAAAACCCTCATTTTTGTTAAAAAGTACCCACAAAATTTCTCTCCATTTGGGAGTAAAAAAAACTAATTTTTGTTAAAGAAAAACACAAAAAATCCATAAATTTGGGATTAAAAAAACCCTCAGCTTTTTAGAACAACCCACAAAAATTCTATTTGGGATTTAAAAAAAAAATTTTTTCATTAAAGAAAACCACAAAAAATTCCATAAATTTGGGATTTAAAACCCCCCTCATTTTTGTTAGGAAAGCCCCCAAATATTCGCTCCATTTGAGATTAAAAAAAACCCAAAAAACCTCCTTTTTGTTAATGAAAACCAGAAAAAATCCATAAATTTGGGATTAAAAATACCCCTCATTTTTGTCCAAAAATTCCACAAAAATTCCCTCAATTTGGGATTTTTAAAAATCTCATTTCTGTTAAAGAAAAACACAAAAATTCCCTAAATTTAGGATTAAAAAAACCTCATTTTTGTTAAACCACAAAAATTCCCTCAATTTGGTGTTGTAAAAGAAAAAAAATCTCTTTTTTTAGGAAAACCACCAAAAATCCCTCAATTTGGTATTGTAAAAAACCCTAATTCTTGTTATGAAAAACCACAGAAACTCTTTCAATTTGGTACTGAAAAAGAAAAAGAAATCTCATATTTCTTAAGAAAAACCACAAAAATTCCCTAAATTTGATATTGAAAAAGAAAAAATAAATTCATTTTTGTTAAGGAAAACCACAAAATTTCCTTAAATTTGGTATTGAAAAAGACTTATTTTTGTTAAGGAAAACCTCAAAAGTTCTATAAATTTCAGATTTAAAAACCCTCAATTTTTGTTAAAGAAAACTGCAAAAATTCCCTAAATTTGGGGTTTAAAAAAACCTAATTTTTGATAAAACCACAAGAATTCCCTAAATTGGGTATTCGGGGGAAAAAATCCCTCATTTTTGTTAAAGAAAACCACAAGAATTCCCTAAATTCAGTATTTAAAAAAAATCTCAATTTTTGTTAAAGAAAACCACAAATTTTGAAATAAAAAATTGACACCCCCCCGCCCCAAATGAACCAAATCCAAAATTAACAAAAAACCCACCCAAATTCCCTAACTTTGGGGGAAACACCAAAACACCAAAGATTTTGGGAAAAATGAAACAAATCCTTATCCTTAATTATTGGGGGAAAAAGACCCCAAAACATTCAAGTTTTGGGGGAAACCCCACAAAAGTTTTGGAGGAAAAAATACCCTAAACTTCGAGTTTTAAGGAAAAAAAAAAACCCACCAAAATTCAATTTTTAAGAAAAACCTCAAGTTTTTCTTTAAAAAACCCGAATTTATAGTTTTGAGGGAAAAGAGAATCCCAAAATTCAGATTTTGAGGGGGAAAAAATCAAAATTGAAGTTCTGAGCTAAGAAATCCCCAAAAATTCAAGTTTTGAGGGAAAAGAAAACCCAAAAATTCAGATTTTGAGGGAAAAATCCAAAATTGAAGTTCTGAGGGGAAAAAATCCCCAAAAATTCAAATTTTGAGGGAAAACGAAAAAAATTCAGATTTTGAGGGAAAAAATCCAAAACTGCAGTTCTAATGGAAAAAAATCCCCAAAATTCAAGTTTTGAGGGAAAACCCCAAAATTCAGATTTTGAGGGAAAAAAATCCCAAATTGAAGTTCTCAGGGGAAAAAAAAAAACAAAATTCAAATTTTGAAAGAAAACCCCAAAATTCAGATTTTGAGCAAAAAAAAACCAAACCCCCAAAATCCCTGTTTTGAAGACAAAAATTCCTCAGAATTCCCTCCCCTCCCCCCTCCATGCTTTCCGGTGGGGGAGGGGCAGGACCCCCTTTGACCCCCACTTTGCTGCAGAATTTCCCCAAATTCCCCCCAAAATTTCCCCCCAAATCCTCCCAAAATTTGGAAAATTCCCATTTCGATTTATTCTACACAAATAAAACATCCGGAGGAGCCGCCCCTCCCCCACCCCCACACCCCCTCCCATCCCCCACGGCGCAGATCCCGATCCCGATGGATTTTTGGGTCGAATTCCCAGGTTTTCCAGCAAATTCCGGAGAAATCCCAGCGGTGGGGGAGGGGATCCGTTTTGGTTTTTGGGGTGATTTTTGGCCGTTTCTGCTTAAATTTTTGTGGGATTTTTTAGGATTTTGGAATTTGGGGAATTTTGGGGGGTTATCTCATGGGATTTTTTAGGTTTTTGTGTGTTTGGGGGGCATTTTAAGTCGGTTTTGAGGTGTTTTGGGGCAATTTTGAGGTTTTTAGGGTGTTTGACGTTTTCATTGACATTTTTTGACGTTTTGGGGTATTTTTTGAATTTTTCAGTGCCATTTTGGGTTTTTTTTCTGAGCAATTTTTGGGGCCATTTTTTGGGTCTTTTGTGCCATTTTTTATGTCTTTTGGGGCATTTCTTGGAATTTTCGGGGGTTTCAGCCTCTTTTGCGTCTTTCTGGGCCATTTTTGTAGCTCCTTTGGGCCAATTTTTGAGTGTTTTGGGGTCATTTTTATGGGTTTTGGCCTCTTTCTATGAGTTTCTTGAAGCCTTTTGGGAGGGGGCTTTTGGCCCTTTCTTGAGGCTCTCCGGGCCAATTTTTAGGTCTTTTGGGGTATTTTGGGATTTTTGGGGGCCTCTTTTTAGTGTTTTGGGGTCATTTTTGAGTCAGATTATGCTTTTTTGAGGTTTTTAGTGGTTTATGGAGCCTTTTCTGGACTTTTGGGGGGATTTGAGCTTTTGGGGCCATTTTGTGCTTTTTCGGGCCCATTTTTGAGTCTTTTTGGGGTGATTTTTAGAGTTCCTCGGGACCTCTTTTTGGGGTCATTTTTGTGTCTTTTGGGGCCATTTTTAGCGGGTTTGGGGGCATTTTGTGAGTTTCAAAAGGCGATTTTGGGGCGTTTCTTGGAGTTTTGGGTTCCTTGGGTCTAATTCTGACTTTCTGGGGTCTGGTTTTGAGGTTTTTTGACCTTATTTAGGGGTTTTTTGGCTTTTTCTGAGGCGTTTTTGAAACCTTGTTTTTAGGGGATTTTTGGGGCCTTTTCTGCAGATTTTGGAACCTTTTGGGGGGTTTCTGGGGTCTTTTCTTTAGAGTCACCCAGGGCCAACTTTTAGGTCTCTTTGGGGCAGTTTTGGGTCTTTTTTGGTGTGTTTTCAGGCCTTCTTTTGACCTCATTTCCACCCTTTTGGCGTTTTGCTATTTTAGGGCTTTTGGGGGGCCCGAATTTGAGTCCATTTCGTGCAAATTTGTCTTTTTGAGGCCCGGTTTTGAGGCTTTTGGGCCCATTTGGAGGACTTTTTGGGGACATTTCAGTGAGGTTTTGGGAGCTGCTTTTTGGGGTCTTTTGGGGTTTTTAAGAGGTGTTTTGGGGAGATTCTTTGGGGTCTTTTCTTTACGTTTACTGGGGCCTTTATTTGGGTCCATTTAGGTCAATTGGGACATTTTGGGGTCTTTTTGGGGGGGTTTCTTCACCTTTCTTTAGGGTTCTCCAGGGCCTGTTTTGAGCTCGAACGCAGCTTTTTATTAAGGAGGATTTTGGGGCATTTTGGGGCCATTTCCCATCTTCTTTGCAGCGCTTCCAAAGGGATTTGCCGAGTCTCTCGGGAGTTTTCCAAGCTCCTTGTGGGGTTTTGATCCCATTTATGTCCGGTTTTCCCAGGTTTTTTGCCTTTTTCCCAGGATTTTTGTCTTTTTTTCCCAGGATTTTTGCCTGTTTCCCAGGATTTTTGTCTTTTTCCCAGGTTTTTGGGGGGTTTCCCCATGTTTTTTGTGTTTTTCCCAGGTTTGACTTTTCCCCAGGTTTTGGGGTTTTTTTTCCTCGCATTTTGGGGGTTTTTCCCAGGTTTTGTGTCTTTTTCCCAGGATTTTTGTGTTTTTCCCAGGTTTTTGGGGGAGTTTTCCCCGTGTTTTTTGTGGTTTTTTTCCCAGGCTTTTTTGTCTTTTCCCCAGGTTTTGGGTTTTTTTTCCCCCGCATTTTGGGGTTTTTTTTCCAGGTTTTGTGTCTTTTTCCCAGAATTTTTGTCTTTTTTCCCAGTTTTGGGGCGGTTTTCCCAGGAATTTTTTCTTTTCCCCAGGTTTTGGGGGGGTTCCCCACATTTTTTTTTATTTTTCCCAGTTTTTTTTGTCTTTTTCCCAGGTTTGGGGGGGTTTTCCCACATTTTTTGTATTTTTACCCAGGTTTTTTGTCTTTTTCCCAAGTTTTTGGGGGGGGGGGTGTTCCCTGCATTTATTGGGGTTTTCCCAGTTTTGTCTTTTTTCCAGGTTGTCCTTTTCCCCGTTTTGGGGTTTTTTTTCCCTGCATTTTTGGGGGGTTTCCCATGTTTTTTGTGTTTTCCCAGGTTTTTTGTCTTGTTCCCAGGTTTTTTTTCCCACGTTTTTGTTTTTCTCAGGATTGGGGGGGGGGGGAGGTTCCCAGGTTTTTTTGCCTGGCTTTTCCCAGTTTAGGGGGTATTTTTCCCAGTTTTTTTGTGGGTTTTTTCCCAGTTTTTTGGGGTATTTCCCAGGTTTTTTGTGTTTCTTCCCAGGTTTTTTGGGGGGGCTTCAATGGTGCTTTTTTTTTTATCCCAGGTTTTTTGTATTTTTCCCAGGTTTTGGGGGGTTTCCCCCACGTTTTCTGTGGCTTTCCCAGTTTTTGGGGAGGGGGTGTCCCAGGTTTTTGTGGTTTTCCCAGGTTTTTTGCCTGTTTTTTCCCATTTTTGTGGGTTTTTTTCCCCTTTTTTTTGTGTGTTTTTTCCCAGATTTGGGGGGTTTTGCCATGTTTTTTGGGTTTTTCCCAGGTTTTTGGGGTTTATCACCATGTTTCGGGGGGGGGGGTCCCACATTTTTTTGTTTCTTTCCCACGTTTTGGGGGGTTTCCCAGGTTTTTTGTCTTTTTTCCCAGTTTTTTTTTGGGGGAGTCCCAGATTTTTTGTATTTTTTTCCCACTATTCTTGTGGTTTTTCCCAGGGTTTGGGGTTTTTCCCAGTTTTTTTGCGGTTTTCCCAAGTTCTTTGTGTTTTCTCCCACGATTTTTGTACTTTTCCCCCAAGTTTTGCGGGGTTTTCACAGTGTTTTGGGTTTTTTTCCCAGGTTTTTTTGGGGGTTCCCAGGCTTTGGGGGTTTTTCCCCAGGTTTTTTGTGGTTTTTTTCCATGGTTTTCAGGGGTTTCCGGATTTTTTGTCTTTTTCCCAGGGTTTTGGAGGTTGTTTACCATGATTTTTGTGTTTTTCCCAGATTTTGGGGTTTTTTTCCACAGGTTGTCTTTTCCCCAGCGTTTTTGGGGTTATTTCCCACGATTTTGGGGGGTTTCCCAGGTTTTTGGTGTTTTTTTCCAGGTTTTTTGTATTTTTCCCAGGATTTGGGGGTTGTTTCCCACGACTTTTGTGGTTTTCCCAGTTTTTTTGTATTTTTCCCAGGTTTTTTGTCTTTTTCCCAGTATTTTGGGGCTTGTTTCCCACAATTTCTGTGTTTTTCCCAGGTTTTGGGGGTTTTCCCCCGGTTTCTTGCCTTTTCCCCAGGGTTTTGGGGGTTGTTTCCCATGATTTATTTGTTTTCCCCAGGTTTTTTGTATTTTCCCCATGTTTTTTGTATTTTCCCCAAGTTCTTTTGTATTTTCCCCAGGTTTTCTGTATTTTCCCCAGTTTTGTATTTTTCCCCAGGTATTTTGTATTTTCCCCATGTTTTTTGTATTTTCCCCAAGTTCTTTTGTATTTCCCCCAAGTTTTCTGTATTTTCCCCAACTTTTTTGTATATTCCCCAACTTTTTTCTGTATTTACCCCAGGTTTTTTGTATTTCCCCCAAGTTTTCTGCATTTTTCCCCAGGTATTCTGTATTTCCCCCAAATTTTCCGTATTTTCCCCAAGGTTTTTTTGTATTTTCCCGAGGTTTTTTGTATTTTCCCCAAAGTTTTTTGTATTTTCCCCAGGTTTTTTGGGTTTTCCCCAGGTATTCTGTATTTCCCCCCAAGTTTTCTGTATTTTCCCCCAAGTTTTTTGTATTTTCCCCAGATTTTTTGTATTTTCCCCAGGTTTTTTGGGTTTTCCCTCGGTATTCTGTATTTCCCCCCAAGTTTTCTGTATTTTCCCCAAGTTTTGTGTATTTTTTCCAGGTTTTTTGGGTTTTCCCTGGGTTTTCTGTATTTTCCCCAAAGTTTTTGTATTTTTCCCAGGTTTTTTGCGTTTCCCCAGGTATTCTGTATTTTCCCCAAGTTTTCTGTATTTTCCCCAAGTTCTTTTGCATTTCCCCCAAGTTTTCTGTTATTTCCCCAAAGTTTTTTGTATTTTTCCCAGGTTTTTTGGGTTTTCCCTGGGTTTTCTGTATTTTCCCCAAAGTTTTTTGTATTTTTCCCAGGTTTTTGGGGGTTTCCCCAGGTATTCTGTATTTCCCCCAAGTTTTCTGTATTTTTCCCAGGTTTTTTGTATTTTCCCCAGGTTTTCTGTATTTTCCCCAAGTTTTTTGTATTTTTTCCCAGGTATTCTGTATTTTCCCCAAAGTTTTTTGTATTTTTCCCAGGTTTTTTGGGTTTTCCCCAGGTATTCTGTATTTCCCCCAAGTTTTCTGTATTTTTCCCAGTTTTTTTGTATTTTCCCCAGGTTTTCTGTATTTCCCCCAAGTTTTTTGTATTTTTTCCCAGGTATTCTGTATTTCCCAAAAAGTTTTTTGTATTTTCCCCAGGTTTTTTGGGTTTTCCCCAGGTATTCTGTATTTTCCCCAAAGTTTCTTGTATTTTTCCCAGGTTTTTTGGGTTTTCCCCAGGTATTCTGTATTTTCCCCAAATTTTCTGTATTTTCCCCAAAGTTTTTTATATTTTTCCCAGGTATTCTGTATTTTCCCCAAAATTTCTGTATTTCCCCAAAGTTTTCTGTATTTTTCCCACGTATTCTGTATTTCCCCAAAGTTTTCTGTATTTTTCCCAGGTTTTCTGTATTCCCCCAAAGTTTTTTATATTTTTCCCATGTATTCTGTATTTCCCCCAAAGTTTTTTTTGTATTTTACCAGGTTTTTTTGGGAGGAGCTTTTCCCCAGTTTTTTTTTTTTGGGGGGGGGGGGTTGGGTTTGTTGTTTTGTTGTTGTTTTTTTTTTTTCCTCCCCGTTTTTTTTTTGTATCCTGTTCTTTTTCCTTTTTTTTTTTTTTTCCTTTTGTTTCCCTTCCTCCTCCCCAGTCTCACTTCTGGATCTGGAATATAAAAAGCCTCAGGTTGATGTTCTTGGCGGCCAGCAGTTTGTTGCACTCCACCGAGTCGACGATGGGCAGCGCCATGTAATCCGTCTCGTTGCTCTCGTTGCTGAAGACGAAGTGGTAGATGACGGGCCGGATCTTGACGTCGTCGTAGGGCCCCTCGAGGAGGAGGAAGGAGCACTCCATGGGGGAGTTGATCTTGCTCTTGAGGATGAGCTGGAAGGAGAGGGTGCGCTTGCACGAGAGGTTGGGGTTGCGCTCGGAGTCGTTGACGCGCGCCTTCAGCACCCACGTCTGGTTGAGCACGGTCAAGCGCGGCGTCTCGTAGTAGAGGCGAGTGATGAAGTCGTCGGTGCGGTACGGGCGGAACTGGACCTCTGCCATAGGGAATAGAGAGAGAGGGGGGAGACCCCCCCCCCGAAACAAAGAGGGGGTCAATGGGGGAGTGGTTTGATGGGAGGATGGGGGAGAGAAATGGAGGTTGATGGGAGATGGGCGGTGAAGGGCAGCCAAGGGCTTGGTCAGGGCCATGCAATGGTCATCGGGTACCAAACGGCTTGGTCAGGGCCATACAATGCTCATCAGGGACCAAAGGGCTTGGCCAATGTCATACAATGGGCATCAGGTACCAAAGGGCTTGGCCAATGTCATACAATGGTCATCAGGGACCAAAGGGCTTGGCCAATGTCATACAATGGTCATCAGGTACCAAAGGGCTTGGCCAATGTCATACAATGGTCATCGGGTACCAAAGGGCTTGGCCAATGTCATACAATGGTCATCAGGTACCAAAGGGCTTGGCCAATGTCATACAATGGTCATCGGGTACCAAAGGGCTTGGCCAACGTCATACAATGCTCATCAGGTACCAGAGGGCTTCGCCAATATCATACAATGGTCATCAGGTACCAAAGAGCTTGGCCAATGCCATACAATGGTCATCAAGCACCAAAGGGCTTGGCCAACGTCATACAATGCTCATCAGGTACCAGAGGGCTTCGCCAATATCATACAATGGTCATCAGGTACCAAAGGGCTTGGCCAATGTCATACAATGGTCATCGGGCACCAAAGGGCTTGGCCAATGTCATACAATGGTCATCAGGGACCAAAGGGCTTGGCCAATGTCATACAATGGTCATCAGGTACCAAAGGGCTTGGCCAATGTCATACAATGGTCATCGGGCACCAAACGGCTTGGTTAGTGCCATGCAATGGTCATGAGGTACCAAAGGGCTTGGCCAATGTCATCCAATGGTCATCGGGTACCCAAGGGCTTGGCCAATGCCATACAATGGTCATCAGGCACCAAAGGGCTTGGTCAATGTCATACAATGCTCATCAGGGACCAAAGGGCTTGGCCAATGTCATACAATGCTCATCAGGCACCAAAGGGTTTGGTTAGTGCCATACAATGGTCATCGGGTACCCAAGGGCTTGGCCAATGCCATACAATGATCATCAGGCACCAAAGGGCTTGGCCAATGTCATACAATGGTCATCAGGCACCAAAGGGTTTGGCCAATGTCATACAATGGTCATCAGGTACCAAAGCGCTTGGCCAGTGCCGTACAATGAGCTGGCAATGATCACCAATGAGCTTGGCCAGTGCCATACAATGGGCTGGCAACCACTGGTGGCCACCATAGGGCTTTAATGGTCGCTGGTGGAGTGGCAGGAGAGACGGGGAGGAGGAGAAGGGGGAAAAGAGGCAGGAAAAGGGCAGGAAAAGGGGGAAAAGGGTGGGAAAAGGGGGAGAAGGGGCAGAAAAGGGGCAGGAAAAGGGGCAGGAAAAGGGGCGGAAAAAGGGGGGGAAGGGGAAAAGGGCAGGAAAAGGAGGAAAAGGGCAGGAAAAGGGGGAAAAGGGCAGGAAAAGGGGGAAAGGGAGGAGAAGGAAGGGAAAGGGGAGAGAAGTGGGGCAGAAGGGGGAGAGAAGGGGGAAAAAGGGGGAGAAGGAGGGGAAATGGGGAGACTGGCGTAAAGGGGACAAGGGAAAAGGGGGAGTAAGGCAGGGAGGAGAAGGGAGAAGAAAGGGGAGAAGGAGGAGAAAAAGGGAAGGGAAGGGTGGAAGAAGGAGAAGGAAAAGTAGGGGGAAGGAAAAGGGAAAAGGAAAGGGAAAAGGAAAAGGAAAAAGGGAAAAAGGAAAAGGAAAAACGAAAAGGAAAAGGAAAAGGGAAAAGGAAAAAGGAAAAGGA
>NW_026901774.1:0-118444 GCF_033783945.1 Neopsephotus bourkii | reverse complement strand
AGAGGGAACTCTTCTGAACACACCCCCCCCAGTAGCAACAGTTTACTTTTGTCTACTGCTCCCCCACCGCTTAAGCACTGTAATCTTTAACAGCAACGACAGACATATTCGCACACAAAACATTTAGACACAACACAAAAGACACTTTGTCCGTCCCCGCCCGCTCTCCTCGCGGAGAACACGGAACTGCGGATCGGGACGTCGAAACACAACACAAAACAAAAACACTTCGTCCATCTCCGGCCTCTCTCCTCGCAGAGAACACGGAACCGCGGATCGGGACTCCGCACTCGCTTCGTAGCTACGCTACGTCTCAGTCACACAAACACAAACCACTTGCACTCGGGATCCCCCACACTTACACCGGTTTACTCACCGCCAGATGCCGCTTGCACCCTTCAGTGAAACCTGAAGCTCGATTCAGCCGCTCTATCGGCGGGCTCCCTTGGCCCGGAGCTCCTTTTGGATTCGTCCCATACAAACTGCTGCTCTATCAGCAGACGAATCCCTAGACTCAACCGACCCACCACCAGGGTCGCTAGCGGCCGCTCTATCAGTCGGTGAGTCCCTTGCTTGCAAGCCCTACCTACCAAGGGGACAGCGCTGTGCGCCAGACGTCTCTGAGCGCCTTACCAGCAGCCCCGGCCACGCGTACGCCTTACAGGCCTCTTACAAGTCCTAGGACAATTACAAACCTAAATTCCAAGCACACCGTTTCTCCGCAGCCGGCACAGGTTGTTGTCTGTCCCTGCAGTGAGCGGACGAGGAGTGGAGCCCCTCCAGGCAAGTGGCCTGAGGCGCCTAGGAAGTCCGCCCTTCCGCCGATCCTGCAGCCGAACAGAGGTCTCCTGGCTGGCTCGCCAAATTCATAGTGGAATAGACTTCACAACTCGTTAAAGTTGTAAAGTAGGTATGCTTTATTCAGCTGAAGACGCACGGGGGATTGGTCCTCCAAAAGGCATGCGCACCTCAGTGCCTTTTACATTTATCCTGTAAAGTCATACATATGTATTAGGTCGCACAATACACCTATACATATTCATATTCTATCCCCGCTTCGTATTATAATGAGCTAAAAGGTTTTCCACGCATGCGCAGTGCCTCCTGGTGGTCTTGGGCAGGGGTCTTCAGATGAAGTAAGTAGTCTTCCTCTTGTGGGTAGGGGTCTTCAAGATGAAGTAAACGAGTCTGCCTCAGGCTTGAACTTTTTACCTCTGGTCCTCACACATGCTCTTTAGGAGCTGGATGGGTCTGGTCTATGTCTAACTGGTTTAATGAGCTATTCCCTTCATTAGGAAGTTTTATCTTAGTACTGCCTGATAAGGCATCTGCTGAGCTTGTCAAGCCAGCTATGACTTAAGCAGTACTCCTTGTACAACCCCCCCTATTCTCCTCATTAGGAAGTTCTGTTCTGGTACTGCCTGATAAGACACCTGCTGAGATCGTTAAACCAGCTATGACTTAATCAGTACCCCCTGTACATTTTGTCTAACCCCCTTGTACAACCCCCCTGTACATTTTGTCTAACCCCCTTGTACAACCCCCCTGTACACAATAGGCCACATCAGTTTCAAGCCAGGAGATCTCTGTTCGGCTGCAGGATCGGCGGAGGGGCGGACCTCCTAGGCGCCCCAGGCCATTTGCCCGGAGGATCTCCACTCCTCGTCCGCAAACTGCGGGGACAGACAACAACCTGTGTCGGCTGCGGAGAAACGGTGTGCTTGGAATTTAGGTTTGTAATTGTCCTAGGACTTGTAAGAGGCCTGTAAGGCGTACGCGTGGCCCGGAGCTGCTGGTAAGGCGCGCAGAGACGTCTGGCGCACAGCGAAGTTCCCCTGGAAGGTGGGGCTTGCAAGCGGGGGACTCGCCACCAATAGAGCGGCCTCTAGCGACCCTGGTGGTGGGTCGGTTGAGTCTAGGGATTCGTTGCTGATAGAGCAGCAGTTTGTATTGGACGAGTCCTAAAGGAGCTCCGGGCTAAGGGAGTCCGTTGATAGAGCGGCTGAATCGAGCTCCAGGTTTCACTGAAGGGTTCGAGCGTCACCTGGTGAACCGGTGTAAGTGTGGGGGATCCCGAATGGAAGTGGTTTGTGTTTGTGATTGTGATTGTGATTGTGTTTGTGATTGTGTTCGTGTGACTGAGACGTAGCGTAGCTGCGAAGCGAGTGTGGAGTCCCGATCCGTGGTTCAGTGTTCTCCGCGAGGAGAGCGGCTGGAGACGGACGAAGCGTCTTTGTTTTGTGTTGTGTCTAAGTGCTTTGTGTGTATATGTCTGTCGGTACTGTTAAAGATTACAGTGCTTAAGCGGTGGGGGAGGAGTAGACAAAAGTAAACTGTTGCTAATGGGGGGGTGTTAAGAAGAGTTCTCTCTGCGCCCCAGTGGCTGTATAACAGAAGTATAACCTAATATCTGTAGTCCTACTCTTGAGACCTGGACTTTACACTCAGTACCAGAGGCTTGTAGCCTCACATATGGGTGCATAATAACTTTTGAATAGTGGAACCTGCCGTGGATACTAGGACAGTGTAAATTTTGATGGAACCGAAACTGTGATCTAACAACAGGGGAGTTGATCTGCAGAGCCCAAAGGTATCATTTTACTGAACCCCCTGAGAATATCATAAAATTCGTGTGTAGGTGCTCTCATATATTTTAAGTGCATTTGCAGAGCACTGGGAAAGAGAAGCTATAGAGATTTGTAAAAGACTGTTTGAAATGGGAGCTGGTCAAAACAAGGGAATTCTGAAGAAAAGCCCATGGGTTACATTTTGGCACATCGGAAAGAACTGGGAGGGTCTTCTGGGGGTTCAGTAAACAAGAAAACATTGATAAAATATTGTAACCAATGGTAGTGTTTATATACTTTGGAAGATCAGGAGAAGTGGCCTAAAAATAGATGAATGTTGGTTTTGAGGTGGTCAGGAAAATGGGACTAAGTGCTGTATACAGATATGTTTTTCACTGTGGGAGATCACCCGGAGTGGCAGGCAGAATGTGAAATTAATATAGCTCTGCCAGATCCTTAATTTTGGCTTTGGAAAAGGACAGGGAAAAACTGAAAGCTAAGCTGGAGAGATGTTGTTTGGCCTGTGATATTGGGGAATGATGTTTGAAAGTTATAAATAGGAAAACTATATATCACAGATACCTCTGAGAGAAGCATTCTCTATATCTGTCCCATCAGATATTGATAAGGAGGAGGAGATTGCTGTCACCTGCAACAAGCAGCACATTCACATTCAGAGTTAAGAAAGGGTTAAACCAGAAGTGCTGTTGCAGAGGCAGGCATCTGAAACCTCTGCAGAGTAGGGGGAGCAACTGTGAGGAAAAAAAAAAGGGGGGGGAAACCAAGTGGAAAGGAGGGGAGCTCTCGCAGCTCCTGTGTTTGAGCACGGGATGGGTGCTGGGGCAGGCAAACAAGTGGGAACAGACATGTTGACAGACGGGACTGAGGGGTTGTTGAATAAATGTGGACAGAAGTGCTTTGAAACTGATGGAGGAGGAATGTCGGGCAAAGGTGGGGGAAGTGGATTCTTCTCCTATGGGACCGGATCGGTGTGTGTGTGTGCTGTGGGGAGTTTTGAACGTTGGAAGTGAGACTGCCCTGCGGGGGAGGGAGTGCCATTGGGTGGCTCCGGTGGCTGAATTGGAACTAGACTGACAAAGGGACCTGGGGAATCTACCCTAGCGGATCCACTGGTTACATTAAAACTAGGGACTAGAGGAAATAAAGTGGAATTTTAGTGGATGCAGGAGCAACTTATTCGGCGTTAAATCAGAGGGAAAATAATTTGTTACAGATGTGGGAGCTACTGGCCACCAAGGGAAAGAGAAAAAAAAAAAAAAAGTGCAAAACGACGCAACCCTTAAGGTGCAAATTGGGATAACAAATAGGAATGCATAAAATTTTTATGCATGCTGAATTCTCCGAAATCTTCCTTAGGGCAAGAAGCAACATTTAAAGAAGGCAAAATGGAATTAAGAGTTAAAAACAATTAACTGCAGTTTTGAATTTATGTTTAATTCAACAGAAAAAGCAAACAGGAGGACCTCCCTGAAATAGAAGAAATCCTTAATCAGGTATATCTGGGAGTATGGGCATCTGAAGTTTCAGGTAAGGCGAAAAATGCTTTGCCTGTTAAAGTAGAAATGAAAAGGGGGGCCTTCCCAATTAGAATCAAACAATATCCCTTAAAATTAGAAGTTCAAAGGGAATAACAAAATCATTGATAAATTTTAAAATATAGATTATTAGTTGAATGTGAATTGGAATATAATACTCCTATCTGGACAGTAAAGAAATATGATGGGAAAAGTTGCAGATTCGTTCATGGTCTTAGGGCAATCAACAAAATTGCAGAGGATATTCGTCCAGTAGTAGATAATTCAATGACTTATTGACTAGATTGAATAATAATCAGAAATGGTTTGCCATTCTGGTTTTAAAGGACGCTTTATTTTGCTTACCATTGGCCAAAGAAAGCCAAAGTTATTTGCTTTTGAATGGGAAAATCCTGACACAGGAAGGGAAACTCAATTAACTTGGACAGCATTACCTAAAGGGTTTAAAAACAGTCCAGCAATTTTTGGAAATCAGCTAGCATGAGAACTAGAATCATGGAAGCCACCTGCTCAGATGGGGACTCTGTTACAATATGTGGATGACCTGTTAATTGCTGCAGAAATAAAGGAAGAATGTATCCAGTGGACAATGGAATTTTATTTTTTTTGACTGAATGGTTATCGGGTATCCAAACAAGGCCCGACTAATCCAAACCTGAGTTTCGTACGTAGGATATGAAATAACAGGAGGACAGAGAGAACTTGGAACTGCTAGGAAAGAAGCCATTTGCCAGACTCCAAGACCATCGACCGTCAAGGAGCTCCAGACGTTCCTGGGAATGACTGTGATGCGCGGATTGACTCCACAACTTGTTAAAGTTGTAAAGCAGGTATTCTTTTTATTCAGCACTGAGACGCATGGGGATAATTCCTCAAAGTCATGCGTGCCTCAGTGTTGTTTCCCTCTACATTTACAAGGTTGCACCATACACCTATACATATTCATGTCCTGTCCCGGCTTCCTATTACAATAAGCTAGAAGGTCCTTTGCGCCTGCGCAGTGCCCCCTCTGGTCATGGGCAGGGGTCTCAAGATGAAGTAAATGAGTCTTCCTCCTGTGGGTAGGGGTCTTCAAGATGAAGTAAATAAGTCTTCCTCTTCTTGAACTTTTCACCTTTTAGTCTTCATGTATGGCCTTAGGGTTTGGTCCCAGCCATAAACCATGTGCTTCTCCCCCTTAACAGTAGATTCAGGCATCTGCTTTTCCTTATCAATAGCTGCTTATCAGTAGAATCAGGCATCTGCTTTTCCTTGTCAATAGAACCAAGTGTCTGCTTTTCCTTATCAATAGTTAGTGCCTTTGTTCTGCTTAGTAGGCATGACAGATACAGACAATACCTTTGCTTAAGCAAGCGAATTCCTCTAACCCCCCTGTAGGTTGGTCAACCCTCTGCATCAATCCCCCCTTTTTCTATAAAGTGAGTAAATTCTTTTACTCTATTATTTATGAAATAGCTATCCATGTTCCTTCTATCGATTTATGAAGTGGTTTCGATATACATTGTATTATGCAAGGTGCAATCATTAAAATGAGTAATCCTATAGCTAAGATTAGAAGGCCTTGTTTAAGTATTTCCCTGAACCATCCAGTAACTCCTAGGTTATTTAGCCATTCATCCAATCCACCTCCAACAATTCTAAGCTATATTTTCACAGTTTAGCATGAATTGATTCAGAATGGTCAGATAAATTCACACAGCACATACCTTTGAAATCCTCACAACCATCCTGTAACAATATCTTTGTTACCTCCCTGGCTTGTGCGCTTCTAGTTGGAAAGGCTTCTGGCCAACCTGAAAAGGTGTCTCTTAGTACCAACAAATGTCTATACCCCTTTTTCTGTCCTTTTGAAAATTCTGTTGCAACATTTTATATACTGCTGTTACCATCCAGAGTCTTTTTGAAATAGTTTCCTGTTTCTACTTGATATTTACATTTCATTTCTTTTTCAATCTTCATAATTTATCATAGATCATTTATAATTCCAGGAAGAAAATTTTCTTATACCACAAGTAATCAATATTAAAACAATTAATATTAATATTCCTGCACCAGTTACCTTAACCAGGAGAGATCAGGTAACCATGAAGGTAACTTCTTCAAACCCCAGGAGGTATCATCCTTGGCCATTTTATTAAATATATTTGTTTGTTTCCAGATTTCCTCCAGATCTGCTTCAGGAACAGCAATTTTCATTGATTCTTGTTCCACTGGGATTATATCAATGGTTTTCTCTAATTCACTTATTCCCAATGATGGAATTAGCCATCTCACAAAACTATGAAATGCAGTACTCTGGTCAGCAATAGGGTTAAACCCTCACTTAACCAGTACCATCCTTTCCCTTCAGGAACATGCCACCACTGAACCACAATACCATCTATATTAATAGTATGATTACAATGTGAATAGTGACCTAGCCTGTGGCATTTAAACAAACATAGTCTCCTATTCTGGTTCCTGGTGTAATACATCTTTGTATACAAGTATAAAATTGTCCATGAGATAGTGTTGGAAATTGGAATGCCAATTAATGGAAGGCCCTGATCTTCTCCTGATTCAGGCAGCTGTGCACACACCCAACAGTCACTACGATTAACAACTTTAGTAACATTCTGCATTAATTTCAGGTATAAGTATTAGTCCCAAGCTGGTATGTCAGTTGTCACATAAATCCAAATTATGACTGATATAATTTCATATGCGAGGGTCCTGAAGGTTGGATCTGCCATGTCTTCTCTGGTTCTGGTGCTTTCTTTATTCTTGAATAATGTATCAAGCAGGTTGTTCCTTTATCTTCACTGCTGTAAAGGTGGTCAATATAATCTGGTACGGTCTGCTCTACTTCTCCCGTAGAGGATCTCCTGAAAAATTCTTAACATAAACCCAGTCTCTGGATCTAAAAGGGTGAGTCTGATAATCCACGCCTCTTGCTCTTGTCCTCAGTATTTTCTTATTTCTTCTTCCTCAGGTACCTGATCAGCTTTTAGTAGTCATAGAATGTCTGTAGCATGTTTTATCTGTTTCTCCTGTGTGTTCAAAGGTCCTCATTCTTTCCAGATGGCACACTGTGCATGGACCACACCAAATGCATATTTAGAATCAGTCCAAATATTTATCCTTTTGTTTTTAGCCAATTCCAGGGCACGTTCCAGAGGTTTCTTTCAAATCTGGTTGGCTTGAATATACAGTTTCACATAGTGGCCAAGCAGTCGGGTGTTAATAGTTCTGTTGGTTGGTCTGCAAACGGATGCTGGATTGACATTAATGACCACAATTTCTGTATCATCATGTTGCACAAGGGTGGCCTGGTATTTTAAAAAAACATGAAGGAGATAACCAGTGGGCTTCTTTCTGTTCCAGGACTGCTGTTACCACATGGGACACTACCACAGTAATCCTTTGTCCCAAGGTGAATTTGCGAGCCTCTTCAATATTCATGACAACTGCTGTCACAGCCCTTATGCATCCAGGCCATTCTTTGCTCGCTTCATTCAGCTGTTTTGAAAAATACACCACTGCCCTCTTATAGGGTCCTAGTCTCTGAGTAAGGACCACCAAAGCTATTCCCTGTTTTTCCTAGGATTATAGCCAAAAGGATTTAGTCATATCCAGAAGTCAGAGCTGCAGCTCTCATTAGCTCTGGTTTTTAATTTCTAAAGCCCTCCTCTGCTGAATCAGTCCATTCCAAAGAGAGAGGGGTTTCTTTTAACAGTTCATATAGGGGTCTTACCAGAACACCATAGTCATGCATCCAAAGTCTGCATCATCCAGTCATTCCCAGGAACGTCTGGAGCTCCTTGACGGTCGACAGTCGTGAAGTTTGACAAATGGCTTCTCTTCTAGCAGTTCCAAGTTCTCTCTGTCCTCCTGTTATTTCATATCCTAGGTAGGAAACTCAGGTTTGGATTAGTTGGGTCTTTGTCTAGTTACCCAATAACCATTCAGTCCCAGAAAATTCAATAATCCCACCATTCACTGAACACATTCTTCCTTTGTTTCAGTAGCAATTGATAGGTCATCCACATATTGTAACAGAGTCCCCGTCTGAGTGGGTGGTTTCCATGATTCTAGTTCCAGTGCTGATTTTGAAAGGACTGTTTTAATACCCTTGAGATAATACTGTCCAAGTTAATTGGGTTTTCCTTACTGTGTCAGGATTTTCCCATTCAAAAGCAAATAAATTCTGCTTTTCTTTGGCCAATGGCAAGCAAAAGAAAGAGTCCTTAAATCCAAGATGGCAAATCATTTCTGATTTAATATAGTCCATAAGGTATATGGATTAGCTATTACTGGATGAATATCCTCTATAAATTTGTTGATTCCTGAGATCTTGAACCAATCTGCAACTTTATTTCTTTACTGGCAAGATAGGAGTATTATATTCCAATTCACATTCGATTAAAATAAATGTGGGGTTTTTTGTTTTTGGTTTTTTTGTTTGTTTGTTTGTTTTTGTTTGTTTTTTGGTTTTTATTTTTTTTTAATTCCCTTTCCTGCAATTTTAGGGGATATTGTTTTATTCTAATTGGGCAGGTCCCCCTTTTTATTTCTACTTTAACAGGCAAAGCATTTTTTGCCTTACCTGGAACTTCAGATGCCCATACTCCAGGATATACCTGGATTAAGGATTTCTTCTATTTCAGGGAGGTCTTCCTGTTTGCTTTTTCTGTTGAATTAAAGATATACTCAAATTTGCAATTAACTGATTTTTAACTCTTAATTCCATTTTGCCTTCTTTAAATGTTGCTTCTTGCCCTAATGAAGATTTCAGAGAATTTAGCATGCATAAAAATTTTATACATTCCTATTTGTTATCCCAATTTGTACTTTAAGGGTTGCGTTGTTTTGCACCTTTTTTTTTTTTTTTTTTTCTCTTTCCCTTGGTGGCCAGTAGCTCCCACATCTGTAACATTCTTTTCCCTGTGATTTAACGCCGAATAAGTTGCTCCTGTATCCACTAAAATTCCACTTTATTTCCTCTAGTCCAGAGTTTTAATTTAACCAGTGGATCCGCTAGGGTAGATTCCCCAGGTCCCTTGTCAGTCTAGTTCCAATTCAGCCACCGGAGCCACCCCATGGCACTCCCTCCCCCGCAGGGCAGTCTCACTTCCAACGTTCAAAACAACCCACAGCACACACACGCCGATCCGGTCCCGTAGAAGAACCCACTTCCCCCACCTTTGCTCGACATTCCTCCTCCATCAGTTTCAAAGCACTTCTGTCCACATTTATTCAACAACCCCTCAGTCCTGTCTGTCAACGTCTGTTCCCACTTGTTTGCCTGCCCCAGCACCCATCCCGTGCTCAAACACAGGAGCTGCGAGAGCTCCCCTCCTTTCCACTTGGTTTCCCTTTTTTTTTTTCTTAAACATCATTCCCCCAATATCACGGGGCAAACAACATCTCTCCAGCTTAGCTTTCAGTTTTTCCTTGTCCTTTTCCAAAGCCAAAATTAGGGACCTGGCAGAGCTATATTAATTTCACATTCTGCCTGCCACGCCAGGTGGTTTCTTAGAGTGAAAAACATATCTATATATAGTACTTAATCCCATTTTCCTGGCCAACTCAAAACCAACATTCATTGTAACAATGTATTATAATTCAGGATTCCATTTTTAGGCCATTTCTCTTGATCTTCCAAAGTATATAAAGCCCACCATTGGTTACAATATTTTATCAATGTTTTCTTGTTTACTGAGCCCCCAGAAGACCCTCCCAGTTCTTTCCAATGTGCCAAAATGTAACCCAATGGGCTTTTCTTCAGAATTCCCCTGTTTTGACCAGCTCCCATTTCAAACAGTCTTTTACAAATCTCTATAGCTTCTCTTTCCCAGTGCTCTGCAAATGCACTTAAATAATATGAGAGCACCTACACACGAGTTTTATGATATTCTCAGGGGGTTCAGTAAAATAATATCTCTGGGTTCTGCAGATCAACTCCCCTGTTGTTAGATCACAGTTTCGGTTCCATCATAATTTACACTGTCCTAGTATCCACGGCAGGTTCCACTGTTCAAAAGTTATTATGCACCCATATGTGAGGCTACAAGCCTCTGGTACTGAGTGTAAAGTCCAGGTCTCAAGAGTAGGACTACAGACATTAGAGGTTATACTTCTGTTATACAGCCACTGGGGTGCAGAGGGAACTCTTCTTAACCCCCCTCCCAATAGCAACAGTTTACTTTTGTCTACTCCTCCCCCACCGCTTAAGCACTGTAATCTTTAACAGTAACGACAGACATATACACACAAAGCACTTAGACACAAAAAAAACAAAGAGGCATCGGCTACGGCTACTCTCCTGGCGGAGAACACTGAACCGAGGATCAGGACTTCACACTCGCTTAGTAGCTATGCTACGTCTCAGTCACACAGAAACGGAAGCACACTTGGGATCCCACACTATGGTTCCGCTTACCCTTCTCCTGCTTCTTATGGTAGCAGGTCCGTCCTGCTTCCCAAAACTTGGGATGCGGGGAAAACCTGAACTCACCCAATGCACCCTCGTTGTCACTAGCGGCCGCTCTATCGGTCGGCGAGTTCCCTGCTTGCAAGCCCTACCTACCAAGGGGAACTATGCTGTGCGCCAGACATCTCTGCGCGCCTTACCAGCAGCTCCGGGCCACGCGTACACCTTACAGGCTCCCTAAATTACCTAAATTTCAAGCATACCGTTTCTCCGCAGCCGGCACAGGTTGTTGTCTCTCCCTGCAGTGAGCGGACGAGAAGCAGAGCTCCTCCAGGCAAGCAGCCTGGGGCGCCTAGGATTTCCACCCCTCCGCTGATCCTGCAGCTGAAAAGAGGCCTCCTGGCTGGCTTGCCAAATTGATGCGCGGATTGACTTCACAACTCGTTAAAGTTGTAAAGTAGGTATTCTTTTTATTCAGCGCTGAGACGCATGGGGATAATTCTTCAAAGTCATGCGTGCCTCAGTGTTGTTTCTCTCTACATTTATAAGGTTGCACCATACGGCTATACATATTCATGTCCTATCCCCGCTTCGTATTACAATAAGCTAGAAGGTCCTTTGCGCCTGCGCAGTGCCCCCTCTGGTCATGGGCAGGGGTCTCAAGATGAATTAAGTGAGTCTTCCTCCTGTGGGTAGGGGTCTTCAAGATGAAGTAAATGAGTCTTCCTCTTCTTGAACTTTTCACCTTTTAGTCTTCATGTATGGCTTTAGGTTTTGGTCCCAGCCATAAACCATCTGCTTCTCCCCCTTAACAGTAGATTCAGGCATTTGCTTTTCTTTATCAATAGCTGCTTATCAGTAGAATCAGGAATCTGCTTTTCCTTGTCAATAGAACCAAGTGTCTGCTTTTCCTTATCAATAGTTAGTGCCTTTGTTCTGCTTAGTAGGCATGATAGTGTAAGGGATAAAATTATGATTCGTGCCAGCAGCTTAGAAACCCTTGTAACCATTGCACTTGGTATAAGAAGAAAGAGGAAATAATGTAATAATCATTTTTTTACATTAGTTAAGTGCCATAAGAATTATATTGTAAAATTCTGAACACTTTGTAAACTTCAGAATATTGCCTAAAGGGAAACAGCTGTAACCGCCCAATATATGCTTATGCAAGATTGTAATCACAATATATAGGAACTAAGTCTTAAGCAAATAACAGATGTCCGGTAGTGCCAACAATGCTTATACAAATTGAGCTCTTTGCAAAGGAATGATTTGTCACTCAAAGGTCACGAGATAAGGAAGAAGAGTGAAGAACTTACGATTCAGCAATCTTCAAGAAAGCAGAATACGCAAGAAAACAGAACAAGGACCCTAACAACAGGATATCATAGACTCAGACAATACCCTAACAGGGTACGTATGCAGGATGTAAGGAGCACAGATACCAGGTGTGATAATGTATAAAAGAGTAAAACCCAAAAGAGACGGTGTGCGTTGCTGGTGGAGTGAAGGCTCCCCTGCGCACCCAGCGCTGCTTGCTTATTGCCTCTCAATAAATTGTAAATAAATTAAATTTGGATCAAAACCCTGTCTATGATAAATTTTTATAACAATTTGGTGACCCTGACGTGATCTCTGTGCGGCTGCTGGGGACTATAACCTCTACGAGGAGGCGCCCCACATTTTGTGGCTCGGGGGGTTTTAGTCTTGATCAGTTCCACAAGGTCAACAGACAGAGAGGTAATAACCAAGGAATTGAGCTCCCTGGAGAACTGCAGTTTAAAATTTTCCCATAATTCTTGTGCACGAAGATCCGGACGAGAACAACGGACTGTAAGTATCGTTCGGTTGGGAGGAGAGTTGGGGTATGTGTGTGAGTGTGAAACAGAGTGCCTGATGTGCCTGGTGAGACACGAACCAGATTCCCTGAACCTGTGAGAATACAGGTTAGGTTATCAGGATTCGTGAAGTGAGTGTGGACCTCTTTTAGGCGCGTTTCCAAACTCCCGCAAGGGACTTGGCCGCTGAAGGAGGGAAGCGATAGTGATTGGGCAAAAGGGAATACATCCGACAGGGAATGGGTCAGAGTCTTGGCCATAACTCAACCCAGGTAGGGGGCCCAGGTAGAGGTCCCCGAAATAAGATAATTGGTCAGAAAAACAGTCATAATTCTAACCCAGGAAAGGATTCAAGGAGAGGTCCTAGGAATAAAACAGGGAGCAACCTACCAGATATACCCCCGGACAGTCCCCTGGGGTTAATGATTAAGTACTGGGGCTCATGGCCGTCCCAGGAAGGAAAAAGTAAGGAAAAAATGTTCCATTACTGTATGGAAGTGTGGACAAAAGAGGAAATTCGACCCGATCATTTGTATTGGCCAATATTCAGGTCTTTTGATGATTGGATATGTCAAGCCTTAAATCTATATGTAAATAGAAAAGAACCTTTTAGCCAAGAGGAGAGTGAGTATGCAGCTTTGTGGAAGGGATCATTAGCGAAAGTTTCATTATTCCCCCTAAAAGAAAGGAAATCAAAAAGGGAAAAATCAGACAGAGCATCTTGGGAACCGCTAGATAATCTGCCACCCCCTTATCAAGGACAGGACTCGGAAGATGAACAGGAGGATATGCATCCTCTCTTAAATGCTAGTACTGTCCCGTTGGCTCCCCCTCCTTCTCCCCCTTCTGCTCACACTAGGAGCAAAGTAGGAACAAAGAAAGACGATAAAACGAAGGAGGTAATAATGTTGGCACCCCTCCGAGAAGTCCCGATGGGAGGGAATGAAGGAGGTATTGGATTTGTGGCAGTGCCCTTGAATACAAACGATGTGAGATCCTTTAAGAAGGAAATGGGCAGATTATTAGATGACCCTTTAGGAGTTTCCGAAAGGTTGGATCAATTCCTAGGTCCTAACATCTATACCTGGGAAGAAATGCATTCGATCTTAGGAATATTATTTACTGTAGAAGAGAGGTCCATGATTAGACAGGCTGGAATGCGAAATTGGGAAAGGCAGCACCAGCTGAGACCTCCGGGAGAACAAAAATGGCCTAATCAAAATCCAAATTGGAACAATCAGAATGGCCATGATAGACAAAATATGGTGGACTTAAGAGGAATGATTATACAGGGAATTAGAGATGCGGTTCCAAGGGGACAAAATATTAATAAAGCTTTCAGTGAACATCAGGAAAAGGATGAGTCACCTACTGATTGGTTAGAAAGATTGAGAAAAACGTTTTAAATGTATTCAGGTGTAGATCCCGCTTCCCCAGTAGGAGAAGCTCTGTTAAAAACCCAATTTGTGGCTAGATCCTGGGGAGATATTAGGAAAAAGTTAGAGAAGTTAGATGACTGGCAAGATCGTGGGCTTCAGGAGCTATTGAGAGAAGCTCAAAAAATTTATGTACACAGGGACGAGGAAAAACAGAAAGCGAAAGCAAAGATATTTGTTGCAGCAATCCGAGAAACTCAAAGAAGAGAACAGCCTAGACCAATACCCAAGACTTCAGGATCTGGGTATCAAGAAAGAAAGCAAATAGAACAAGGAGGGAAGATTAACACCATGTCTGGAGAAATACCAGAATGCTATTATTGCGGCAAGAAAGGACATATAAAGAAGAATTGTAAGAAGCGAATGCAAGATGAGAAAATGTTTAAGGAGGAAGAATAGGGGTGTCAGGGGCTGTATATCCTGGGGACAAAAACATCATCTGAGCCCTTGATAAAATTAAAGATAGGTCCCCAGGAAGAAGAATTAACATTTTTAGTCGATACCGGAGCTGAAAGATCTACAGTCCGGAGTGTCCCTACGGGATGTCGAATAAGTAAAGAATCTGCTTTAGTAGTGGGAGCAAAAGGAGAACCCTTCAGGGTACCCATCATTAAAAACATAGAAATTGAATCTGAGAAGAAAATTTGTTTAGGTGATTTTTTAGTTGTAGAAGAAGCAGAATATAATCTATTAGGCTGAGATCTAATTGTAAAGTTAGGAATAAATTTAGGAGTAAAAGAACGAACAATAACAATCAGTCTTTATCAATTAACAGAGAAAGATGAAGGACGGATAAGCTCAAAAGTCTGGCATAAACCAGGTGAAATAGGAAAGTTAAACATTGAACCATTAAAAGTGAAAATAATTAATCCAAAAGAACCAATTAGAGTTAGACAATACCCGATTTCCTTAGAAGGAAAAAAGGGTTTAAAACCTGTAATTGAAGACCTAATACAAAAAAGGACATTGGAACCTTGCATGTCCCCACATAATACCCCAATTCTCCCTATAAGGATACAAGATGGGAGTTATAGATTAGTTCAAGATCTAAGGGCAGTGAATCGAAGAACTGTGACCCGATTTCCTGTGGTAGCAAACCCATATACTTTATTGAATCAGGTGTCACCAGAACATACCTGGTATAGTGTAATTGATCTGAAAGATGCTTTCTGGGCCTGTCCTCTAGCCGAAGAAAGTAGAGATTTCTTTGCATTTGAATGGGAGGATCCAGAAACTGGTCGAAAACAACAACTGAGATGGACGGTGTTACCTCAGGGCTTTACTGAATCTCCAAATTTATTTGGACAAGCTCTAGAAAATTTATTAAATCTTTCAAACCTGAGGGGGATGTAAAATTATTACAATATGTAGATGATTTACTAATAGCTGGAAAACAAGAAGAGGAGGTCCGGGAGAATACAATTAAGTTATTAAATTTCCTCGGAGAGAAAGGGCTAAAAGTCTCAAAGTCAAAATTGCAATTTACAGAACCTGAGGTCAAATATTTGGGACATTGGATCAGCAAAGGAAGAAAAAAGTTAGACCCAGACCGAGTAGCAGGAATTATAGCCTTACCTGCTCCAAAAACAAAGAGAGAGATCCGACAACTGTTAGGATTATTAGGCTATTGTAGACAATGGATAGAAGAATATAGTGACAAAGTAAAATTTTTATATGAAAAACTCACATTAAATATAATAAAATGGTCCTCAAAAGATGAAGAGAAATTCCAACACTTAAAAGATATGTTAATGAGAGCTCCTGTGTTGACTCTCCCGGATTTGAATAAACCGTTTCAATTATTTGTAAACACAAGTACCCATGCTGCATATGGAGTACTAACTCAAGATTGGGCAGGAAGTAAAAAGCCTGTAGGATATTTCTCGAAATTATTAGACCCTGTAAGCAGAGGTTGGCCTACCTGCATACAGGCAGTAGCAGCAGTAGCTTTATTAGTTGAAGAGGCCAGGAAAGTAACCTTTGAAGGATCCTTAATTGTTTATACCCCCCATGATATTCGAGGGATCCTTCAACAGAAAGCAAATAGATGGTTAACAGATAACAGATTACTGAAATATGAAGCTATTTTGATTTCTTCCCCTGAATTAGAATTAAAAACTACAACAGCTCAAAATCCGGCGCAGTTCTTATTCGGAGGATGGGAAGAAATCTTAGGACTCGGCCATAACTGTATAGACATGGTCGAGTTACAAACAAAAATCAGACCTGATCTAGAAGAAGAAGAACTCCACGAGGGAGAAAAACTATTTGTGGATGGATCCTCACGAGTGGTTAATGGAAAAAGAAAATCAGGATATGCAATTGTAGATGGAAAAACAGGAAAAATAAGTCTGGTCCTCTAAGTGCAAGTTGGTCAGCACAAGCATCTGAATTATATGCCTTGTTGAGAGCATTGAAAAGATTACAGAATAAGAAAGGAACTATATTTACGGACTCCAAATATGCTTTTGGGATAGTACATACCTTTGGAAAATTATGGGAAGAAAGAGGGTTGATAAATACTCGAGGAAAAGGATTAATACATGAGAAATTAATAAAACAAATATTGCAGGCAATAAGGGGGCCCGAGACAATTGCTATAACCCATGTTAAAGGGCATCAAAAGGGACTGCAATTCAGGACCAGAGGGAATAACTTAGCGGATGAAGAAGCAAAACGAGCAGCTCTATTGACTTTAGCAACTACTAAAAATGTAGAGGAGGAGGAAAAACAGATAAATGACCCAAAAGTATACTCTCAAAATGAAATAAAAGAATATGAAAAATTAGGAGCAAAATTAGAAGATAATAAATGGATATTACCTGATGGGAGGGAGATGTTAACTAAAAGTTATGCTAGAAGAATATTGCATAGACTGCATCAACAAACACATTGGGGAACAAGAGCACTCACTGATCAATTTTTAAAATTCTATGGTTGTATGGGGATTTTTGAAATAGCGAAGCAAGAGACCCAGGGGTGCCTAACTTGCCAAAAAGTTAACAAAAAGCAAATGAGACAAGCTCCAAAAGGGGGAAGACCTTTGGCCCACTGACCTTTTGAAAGGATACAGGTCGATTTTACCGAACTACCAAAAGCAGGACGATACAAATATCTTTTAGTAATGGTAGATCAATTGACACATTGGGTCAAGGCCATACCCACTGCTAGAGCTACGGCTCAAGTAGTGGTGAAACAATTACTCGAAAATATCATTCCTAGATATGGAATGATCAAGGTAATAGATTCGGATCAAGGATCTCATTTTACCTCTAAAATTCTTAAAAGTATTATAACAGTTTTAGGAATCCAATGGGATTATCACACCCCGTGGCATCCCCAGAGTTCTGGGAGGGTAGAGAGGATGAATCAAACTTTAAAACATCAGTTATCAAAACTAATGATTGAAACTAAAATGTCATGAATAAAATGTCTTCCCTTGGCCTTATTAAATATTAGAACTATGCCAAATTCAATCACTGGAATCTCACCTTTTGAGATGTTATATGGAATGCCCTACACTCAGGGATTACCAATAGACCACCCTAAGCTGGAGGATGACACCATTCAATATTATATTACTAATCTAAATAAAAACATGCAAAAACTTAGAGATAAGGGAATGTTAGCACAGATTATCCCTTTGGAGTTTTCAATACATAAAATTCAACCAGGGGACAAGGTACTAATAAAAAGCTGGAAAGAAAGTAGTTTAACCCCTCGTTGGGAAGGACCATTTCTTGTTCTTCTGACTACAGAGACCGCGATCCGGACAGCAGAAAAAGGGTGGACTCATGCCTCTCGAGTTAAAGGACCTCTCCTGGCAATAGAGTCGAGCAACTGGAAAGTAACGACACTACCTGGTGAACTGAAGCTGAGACTCATGCGTGAGGCAGATATTTGATGATGTCTAAGTGAAAACTGTAACTGCTCTTTTATTCTGTATACTGAATGTAGTTATTGTAAGGAGAGGTGGTATTATCATCATTACAGCAGATACCCTCCAAAGGAGCTGTGTTTAGATATATATTGACTGAACAAATTTTGACGGTTAAAACCACTTAAATTTGTAATAGGGTAGGAATAAATAGAAGCAGGTGGTGAAACAGATTTTGAGCGGAACTCAAGAAGGTTTATAATAGTTTTGTAAACATAAAAAGTACTGAGTGTCGCAAACAAAACTGAGTCCCCGTTGGCCATAAGGCGGTTAAGGCCGAGAACTGGGAGACTGTTAAAAGACAACATGAGAAACGGCAAAATTCATATGGTGCCCCTGAAGAATACCCCTGCTGCCGAGAAGATGATATACCTCACTGCCGGAAGCAACCCGGTAGGCGAAGGAGGCAGAGGAGTAAAAAGAATGTGGGGCTTGGTAATAACAATTTTTCTAATAATCTCTCCCCAATCTGGGATTGCCAACTCATGTTCGAAATGTTATCAAAAGGTTAAATTCGGCCAAACAACGATTCGGTCGTTTGCGTATCACACTCATATCAATGCCGGATGCTATGACTCAAAACAATTGGAAACTTGCAGATTTGATGGTAAAGACCTGTGGGTAGCGACAAACTTAGGAGCACGAACTGGAAGAGTAGAAACCGGAGTTGGTAGTTGTCCCCGTGAAGAACAAAATATATGTTTTACTAAAGGAGGAATGTGGGGATACTCTGATGGAGGAGGAGTACAAGATAAATTTAAAGAGGAATTAGTAAAAAATGCTACAGAGAGGCTAAAACAACCTAAAACCGGTATTTCCCGGAAAGGATCTCCTAGTGAGTTATATGAGAAGGTTAAGAGTAGAATTAGTGGGTGGGATCTCCCCACCCTAGGAAAAAATTTATACATAGATCTAATGCAGAGAATAGTGAACGAGTTAAATGTGTCCAATTGCTGGATTTGTGGGGGATCCCAGATGACAGAACAATGGCCCTGGAGAGGGGAGGGAGTGAATCCTCAACAGTTAATTCTATGGAATAATACACATAAATCTATCGAACAGAGACCTGAAGGGTGGGTATTAACCAATCAGGTTCTGGGTCAAATATGTATATCTAGGGAAGGAAAAAACTTTACCCATTTTGTGGGACATACTCCCTGTAAGATGATATTAACCACCAACTCCACACAAACAAATATTAGCAAAAAATGGTGGCCAAAACCACCTAAAGGATATTGGTCGCAACAATGTAACAATAATGAAACAATGTGTTAGAGAAAGACAACTAATAGAACTACAGCTAACCCATTCCAGGAAATTACGGACTTGAAATCTTTTTGGGAAAGACCAGAACAACCAAGCAACTGGAAGGCCCCCGATGGTTTATTCTGGATATGTGGGAAAAAGGCCTACAACAAATTACCAAAGGCTTGGAGAGGAACTTATACAATTGGTGTAATACACCCGGCCTTTTTCCTACTACCAAAGCAGAAGAGCAATCAGTTAGGAAGGCCATTATATGAAACCCTCGAGCGAACAAAAAGATTTATAAAAATAGGGGGGGATCAAAGGTGGAAAGAAGAGGAATGGCCACCTCAGAGAATAATAGAATATTATGATCCAGCAACTTGGGCTCAGGACGGGAGCTGGGGCTATAGAACTCCTGTATACATGCTAAACCGTATTATCCGACTACAAGCAGTAGTAGAAGTAATTACAAATCAAACTGCAAAAGCATTGGAATTAATTGCTAAACAGCTATCTCAAACACGGGCTGGGGTTTACCAGAATCGACTAGCTTTAGATTATCTATTGGCCGAAGAAGGAGGAATATGTGGAAAATTTAATACCTCGGAGTGCTGTCTGGAGATAGATGATAATGGACAAGCAATAACCCAAATAGCAGAAGAAATAAAAAGGATCGCCCATGTACCAGTGCAAAGATGGGACTCAATATTAAATGATAATTGGTGGAATGGTCTACTTGGGGGCGCATGGTGGAAAAAGATGGGCTTTATAATTGCTTGTTCATTAATAGGATTACTGTTTTTGCCTTGCATGATTCCATGTTTCATAAAATTATTCCATTCAGTAATACAAGGAATGCAAATCTCAGCTATGCCATTAGACCCGGAGACAGCAACTAACAGTAAAACTCATTCACTAATGATATTAAAGACGGGAATAACACCAGTATTATCTGCAACTCAAAAAGCAGTTATTAAGTTAGAAAATAAAACACGAATCAATATGTTACAAAAAGACAAATGGGGGAATTGTAAGGGATACAATTATGATTCGTGCCAGCAGCTTAGAAACCCTTGTAACCATTGCACTTGGTATAAGAAGAAAGAAGAAATAATGTAATAATCATTTTTTTACATTAGTTAAGTGCCATAAGAATTATATTGTAAAATACTGAACACTTTGTAAACTTTAGAATATTGCCTAAAGGGAAACAGCTGTAACCGCCCAATATATGCTTATGCAAGATTGTAATCACAATATATAGGAACTAAGTCTTAAGCAAATAACAGATGTCCGGTAGTGCCAACAATGCTTATACAAATTGAGCTCTTTGCAAAGGAATGATTTGTCACTCAAAGGTCTAGAGATAAGGAAGAAGAATGAAGAATTTACGATTCAGCAATCTTCAAGAAAGCAGTATACCCAAGAAAACAGAACAAGGACCCTAACAACAGGATACCATAGACTCAGACAATACCCTAACAGGATACGTATGCAGGATGTAAAGAGCACAGATACCAGATGTGATAATGTATAAAAGAGTAAAACCCAAAAGAGACGGTGTGCGTTGCTGGTGGAGTGAAGGCTCCCCTGCGCACCCAGCGCTGCTTGCTTATTGCCTCTCAATAAATTGTAAATAAATTAAATTTGGATCAAAACCCTGTCTATGATAAATTTTTATAACAATAGGTACAGACAATACCTTTGCTTAAGCAAGCAAATTCCTCTAACCCCCCTGTACAACCCCCCTGTACGTTGGTCAACCCTTTGCATCAACTGGATGATGCAGACTTTGGATGCATGATTATGGTGTTCTGGTAAGACCCCTATATGAACTGTTAAAAGAAACCCCTCTCTCTTTGGAATAGACTGATTCAGCAGAGGAGGGCTTTAGAAATTAAAAACCAGGGCTAATGAGAGCTGTAGCTCTGACTTCTGGATATGACTAAATCCTTTTGGCTATATTCCTTTGAAGAACAGGAAATAGATTTGGTGGTCCTTACTCAGAAATTAGGACCCTATAAGAGGGCAGTGATGTATTTTTCAAAACAGCTGGACGAAGCGAGCAAAGAATGGACTGGATGCATAAGGGCTGTGACAGCAGTTGTCATGAATATTGAAGAGGCTCGCAAATTCACCTTGGGACAAAGGATTACTGTACTAGTGTCCCATGTGGTAACAGCAGTCCTGGAACAGAAAAAGCCCACTGGTTATCTCCTTCATGTTTTTTTAAATACCAGGTCACCCTTGTGCAACATGATAATACAGAAATTGTAGTCACTAATGTTGTCAATCAACAGAACTATTAACACCTGACTGCTTGGCCACTATGTGAAACTGTATATTCAAGCCAACCAGATTTGAAAGAAACCTCTGGAATGTGCCCTGGAATTGGCTAAGGACAAAAGGATAAATATTTGGACTGATTCTAAATACGCATTTGGTGTGGTCCATGCACAGTGTGCCATCTGGAAAGAATGAGGACCTTTTGAACTCACAGGAGAAACAGATTAAACATGCTACAGAAATTCTGTGACTACTGAAAGCTGTTCAGCTACCTGAGGAAGTAGCTATTATGTATTGTTGAGGACATCAACAAGATGAATCTGATCAGGAAATTGGAAATAATTTGGCCAATTTTGAAGCCAAATGAGCAGCTACACAATCTAAACTCGATCCCTTAATCCCTGACGGCAAACTAACAATTGAGAAATCTAAACCTAGATATTCAGAGGAGGATAGAAAATTGATTGGAGCTCTCAAAGGAGAGGAAAACAAAGAAGATTAGGTTTAGATACCTGATGGGCGAATTATAAAACTCATTGAGGTAGCAACTCTTTGTATAAATACTTAGATGAACAAATGGAAGGAAGGAATTGATATAACGTAGTTGAATTGGTGACAATGTCAGCTCTGTCTCAAGAATAACCCTAAAATTGAAAGTAGAAATCCAATGGGTACAACTGTGGAAAAAGTTATCTGGGACAGCACTGACAAATAATTTTTTCTGAATGATGGAGACCAATATTTGTTGGTGTTAATGAATACTTTTTCAGGGTGGCCAGAAGCATGCCAGAGGCAATTTCTTCTGACTGAGGCTCACCCTTTAGTACAAAATAGTTACAAGAAATTAGCAAAAATTAGAAATTGATTGGCAACTACATGTTCCATACAGGCCTCAGGCCAGTGGGCAAGTAGACAACACTTCCTCTTACTAGTCCATGGTAATGGATGTGAAGATTTTGAAGGTATGTGTTGTATGAATTTAACAGACCATTCCAAATCCATCTATGCTGAGACAAAGGGGAACAAAATCACAAAATGGGATATAGAAACTTTTATAAGAAGTTTTAAGTAATGTTAAGTTTGATGACTTTGTAACAGTAGCAATGGAAAATTACTGAGGTGCAGGATACATAGAGAAAAAAACAGAGTACAACTAGAGAACATACTAAGAATTCTCACAAGATAAATCGTTATAGTTGGCCTAGTTTTAAGAAAAACAGTCTAGAAGAACAGGACACAGGGATAAGGAGTATCTGGGAATGGCAGGTGTCCAGGATGGGCTACAGTTAAACTAACTGATAAGTAGAAGGATAGGAGGATTATTATGTCTCTGGTGCTAACGAACCAATTAAACTGGTATGAGCATCTACTGCGCGTGCTTCAAAGGCTGCCAGAAGTGATGAAGATTGTTGGAAGAAGTAAACGACCCTCAGAGACCACCACCACAATTCTGTACGCATGCGGGGAGCTCTCTGGAAAATGATGTAATCCATACGTAGCCTCATGAATATGTATGTATGCCCAGGGGCTATATAAGGGTGGCTTGTATAGCAGTACGGGGACACACGTTAGGAGGAGTTATCCCCCGTGTCTCCCGGCGTCGCAATAAAGAATACCTGCTTGTCAGCTTGAAAACGTCGTTGGCAAGTTTGTTCCTGGAGTTTTCTCCAAATCAATTTGGCGACCCAGGTGGGACCCTCTCTGCTCGGCTGCAGGACCCGCTGAGGACAGGGCTCCCTAGGGCCCTCGGGAGTTTTTCCCGGAGGGACCCCTCAACTCATTCGGATCACTGCCGGAGCAGACAAGGACCATCTCATAAAAGGTATTCTTTTTTTTATATAGTCTGTAAGGTGCAGGGGGCACCTCGGTTTGGTAAATTGGTTTGGTAAATTGGTTTGGTAAATTGGCTTGGTAAGCGTACGCATGGTTTGGAAGCCTTCCGTAAATCGAGATAAGAAATCTCGTAGGTAAAGGCGTATACCCGGCTGCTAGCATCCGTTCGGTATACACCCACAAGAAGCAGGGGGCTTCTTGTGGTTTGGGTCCTGCAAGACGCAGGGGGTGTCTTGCAGAAAAAGGTTTTGGATTTTACTGGTATACACCCAAAGGAAGCAGGGGGCTTCTTGTGGTTTGGGTCTTGCAAGACGCAGGGGGTGTCTTGCAGAAAAAGGTTTTGGATTTTACTTGTATTTGATTTATTTTGTGGCTTGTTATATTAAGGATTTTGGTCTTGTGGTTTTGGTATCAGTGACAGACTGTTATAACTAAGCAGGGGGTATCATCTTGTGATTTAGGTCCTACAAGACACAGGGGGGTGTCTTGTGGAAATGGTTTTGGGTCCAGTGTGCTATCAACAGCCCATAAGGGATTTTATTCAGTGATGCTGTCAGCGGGGGTCCCTGAATAGGTTAGTAGACTCACCCTCCGATACAGTGGGCTGTTCAGTATGGTTCCCACAGTGGGACGCAGACAGGCTGGTCGGACACAAGGGTCTCATCCTTCCTGGGACACTGACAGGCTGGTCAACTATAAAGGGTTCAAGGAAACCCCCCTATTAATGTTACAATATGGTCTGAGCTATAAGGGTTAGGAAGTATTGCTTTTGATTCTACTGGTATTCGCTTATTTTGTGGCTTGTTACAGTAATGATTTTGGCCTTGCGATTCTGGTACTGGTGACAGGATGTTATAACTGTGTTATTAACTGTTGTTTGTTTGGTTGAATTTAAGTCTCTGTCTTTGTCTCAAGTGTTGTAACTGTGTGGAGTATGCCTGGGGATCCCATCTGTGTGTGTGTGTGTGAATGTGAGATTGATAATGGAAAATCAGCAGAGTGAAGAGATCTTGAAAAAGAATCCTTTTGGGTGCATTTTGGCACACTGGAAAAAACTTGGAGGGTCTCCTGGGGGCTTGGTAAATAAGAAAATATTGGTAAAATATTGTAACCAATGGTGGCACTTTGTATACTTTGGAAGATCAGGAAAAATGGCCTAAAAATGGAACTCTGAACTATAATACATTGTTACAATTAATGTTGTTTTAAGGGGGCAAGGAAAATGGGATGAAGTAATGTATGCAGATACGTTTTTCACTTTAAGAAATCACACAGAGTGACAGACTGAATGCAAAATTAATATAGCTCCACCAGATTCCTTAATTTTGGCTTTGGAAAAGGACAGGGAAAAACTGAAAGTTACGCTGGAGATGCTCAGCCTCTGATATTGGGGAAAGATGTTTAAAGTTAAAAAACAGTAATCAGGAACATAAGGTGGAAAATCACGTACTACAGGTACCTCCGAGAGGAGCACCCTCTGCCTCTGTCCTATCTGATATTGATAAGGAGGAAGAGATTTCTGTCACTGGCAACAAGCGGCACATCCACATTCAGAGTTAAGAAGGGGTTAAACCAGAAGCGCTGTTGCAGAGGCAGGCATCTGCAGGCCCTGCAGAGCAGGGGGAGCTGCTGTGAGAAAAAGAAAAAAAAAAAAAGGAAAACCAAGGGGGAAAGGAGGGGAGCTCGAGCAGCTCCAGTGTTTGAGCGTGGGAGGAGGGATGTGTGCAGGAGGTGGGGGAGTGGGCTCTTCTCTTCTGTGGGACCGGACCGGTGTGCGTGCTATGGGGGGTTTTGGACGCTGGAAGTGAGACTGCCTGGGGAGGGCAGTGCCATGGAGTGGCTCCGGTGACTGAACTGGAACTAAACTGACGAGGACCTGGGGAATCTACCCTAGCAGATCCACTGGTTACATTAAGACTATGAACTAGGGGAAATAAAGTGGAATTTTAGTGGATACAGGAGTAACTTATTTGGTGTTAAATAAGAGAGAAAAGAATTCGTTACAGATGTGGGAGCTACTGGCCACCAAGGAAAAGAGGAAAAAAAAAAAAAAAAAAAAAAAAGCATTCTTTTTGGAACCTTTAAAGTACAAATTGGGAAAACAAATCGGAATGCATAAATTTTTATGCATGCCAAATTCTCTAAAATCTTTGTTAGGGCGAGAAGCAACATTTAAAGAAGGCAAAATGGAATTCAGAGTTAAAAACAATTAATTGCAGTTTTGAGTTTAATTCAACAGAAAAGCAAAAAGGAGAACCTCCCTGAAATAGAAGAAATCCTTAATCAGGTATATGTGGGAGTATGGGCACCTGAAGTTCCAGGTAAGGCAAAAAATGCTTTGCCTGTTATAGTGGAAATAAAAAGGGGGGGCCTACCCAATTAGAATAAAACAGTATCCCTTAAAATTAGAAGATCAAAGGGAATAAAAAAAAAAATTGATAAATTTTAAAATATAGATTATTAATTGAATAATAATCAAAAATGGTTTGCCGTCCTGGATTTAAAAGACACTTTCTTTTGCTTACCACTGGCCAAAGAAAGCCACAATTATTGGCTTTTAAATGGGAAAATCCTGACAGAGGAAGGGAAACTCAATTAACTTGGATAGTTTACATAAAGGGTTAAAAAAACAAACAGTCCGGCAATTTTTGGAAATCAGCTAGCATGAGAACTAGAATCATGGAAGCCACCTGCTCAGAGGGGACTCTGTTACAATATGTGGATGGCCTGTTAATTACTACAGAAACAAAGGAAGAATGTATCAAGTGGACAGTGGAATTGTTAAATTTTCTGGGACTGAATGGGTATCGGGTATCCAGACAAAAGGCGCAACTAACCCAAACCCAAGTTTCCTACCTAGGATATGAAATAACAGGAGGACAGAGAGAACTTGGAACTGCTAGAAAAGAAGCCATTTGCCAGACTCCAAGACCATCGACCATCAAGGAGCTCCGGACATCCCTGGGAATGACTGGATGGTGCAGATTTTGGATCCATGATTATGGTGTTCTGGTAAGACCCCTATATGAACTGTTGAAAGGAAACTCTCCCTCTTTAGAATGGACTGATACAGCAGAAGGGGTTTTTAGAAATTTAAAAACAGAGCTAATGAGAACTGCAGCTCTGCGACTCCTGGATGTGACTAAATCCTTTTGGCTATATTCCTGTGAAGAGCAAGGAATAGCTTTGGGGGTCCTTGCTCAAAAACTAGGACCCTACAGAAGGGCAGTGGCCTATTTTTCAAAACAGCTGGATGAAGCGAGCAAAGGATGGCCCAGATGCCTAAAAGCTATGGCAGCAGTTATCACAAATATTAAAGAGGCTTGCAAATTTACTTTGGGACAAAAGATTACTGTACTAGTGTCCCATGTGGTATCAGTAGTCCTGGAGCAGAAAGGAGGTTATCTCCTTCATGTTTTTTTAAATACCAGGCCACTATTGTAGAACAGGATAATACAGAAATTGCGGTCACTAACGTTGTGAATCCAGCATCCTTTTGCAGGAACAATCGACAGAACCACTAACAAAAGACTGCTTGACCACCATAGAGACTGTATATTCGAGCCGACCAGACTTGAAAGAAAGACCTCTGGAAGATGCTGATTCTTGGTTTACTGATGGTAGTAGCTTCATGAAAAATGGTAAATGAAAGGCAGGATATGCCATTACCACCACTTCACAGGGAAAAAAAAAAAAAAATCTAAACCTTCACCTGGTAACACCTCTGCACAGAAGTCAAAAATAATAGCATTAATAAGAGCCCTGGAACTGGCTAAAGATAAAAGGATAAATATTAGGACTGATTCTAAATATGCATTTGGTGTGGTCCATGTCCATGGTGCTATCTGGAAAGAATGTGGACCTTTGAACACACAAGGGAAACAGGTTAACCATGCTACAGAAATTCTACAATTACTGGAAGCTGTTCAGCTACCTGAAGAAGTAGCTGTTATGTACTGTAAAGGGCATCAACAAGGTGGCTCTGATCAAGAAATTGGAAATAATTTGGCCAATTTTGAAGCCAAACGAGCAGCTGAACAATTTCAAATCATGTCCTTAATCCCTGACGGCAAACTACCAATTGAAAAATCTAAACCTAGATATTCAAAAGAGGATAGAAAATTGATTGAGAATCTAAAGGGACAGGAAAATAGAGGGTTGGGCTGAAATACCTGGTGGGCGAATTGTAATCCCCTATAACCAGCTCTGGATGTTAGCTCAGGAAGAACATAATAAAACTCATTGGGGTAGCAACTCTTTGCATAAATATTTAGACAAACAAATCTATACACCACAGTTCAATTAGTGACAAAACAATGTCAGCTATGTCTTAAGAATAATCCTAAGACTGAAAATAGAAATCAAACTGGGACAATTGGGAGAGGAAGTTATCTGGACAGCAGTGGCAAATAGATTTTTCTGAATTACCAAAAAAAAAAAAAAAAAAAAAAAGGGGTGGTTATCGATATTTATGGGTGTTAACGGATACTTTTTCAGGCTGGCCAGAAGCATTCCCTTACAGAATAAATAATGCAAAACAAGTGATTAAAATATTATTTAACAAGATAATAAGATCATTTTGGGGTACCAGAGGCAATTTCTTCTGACCGAGACTCGCACTTTAGTGCAAAATTGTTACAAGAAATTAGGAAAAAATTAGAAACTGATTGGCAACTGCATGTTCCATATAGGCCTTAGGCCAGTGGGCAAGTAGAAAAGATGAACCATCTGATTAAACAACAAATTAGTAAAATATGTCAGGAAACAAATTTATATTGGTACCAGGCATTACCACTGGCTTTATTAAGAATTCGAACTAGACCCCGGTCAAAAGAAGAGGTTAGCCCATTTGAGATTTTGTATGGAAGACCGTATCAGTCCCAGTTTAAAGGAGAAAGTCTTCAGGAAGTGGGAGAAGGCTATCTCCAACAGTTTCTGATCAATCTGGAAAAACAATTGGAGGAGATAATAGGGAAAAGAGCAAGAGGTTTGGATTATCTGATTCACCCTTTCAGATCTGGAGACTGGGTTTATGTTAAGAATTTTTCAGGAGATCCTCTACAGGAGAAGTGGAGCGGACTGTACCAGATATTATTGATCACCTTTACAGCAGTGAAGATAAAGGAACAACCTGCTTGGGCACATTATTCAAGAATAAAGAAAGCACCAGAGCCAGAGAAGACAGGGTGGATCGAACCTTCAGGACCCTTGCGTATGAAATTGTGTCGGTCATAATTTGGACTCATATGATAACTGGCGCACAAGCTTGGGACCAGAATTTATACCTGAAATTAGTGCAGAATGTTACTAATGTTTTAGTCATAGTGACTGTTGGGTGTGTGCACAGTTGCCTAAATCAGGAGAAAGCCTGGATCTCCCATTAATTGGAGTTCCAATTCCTAACACTGTCTCATGGACAAATTTGTGGGTGAACACTAGCGATCTGTATTCGAAGGAAAGGTTAACATTTGAAATAGTTAATCCTAACCCAGGTAATAAATACTACACCTGTGCACAAAGGGGTATTACATCAGAAACCAGAGTAGGAGATCAGGCTTGTTTAAATGCCACAGATGTAGGTCACCATTCAAATTACAATCATACAATTAACAATTAACATAGATGGTATCGTAGTTCAGTGATGGCCCGTTCCTAAAGGGAAAGGATGGTATTGGTTATGTGGAAAAATGCTTATAAGATTCTACCCCCAACTGGAAGGGGGCATGCACCTTAGGTGCTGCAATACCCAATTTTACTATTATCAACAGGTACCCTTCCAGGACCTGGATTAGAAGTTTTGCTGAACGAATTGATTGAGGGTTTAACCCTATTATTGAACGGCACAACTCATTTCACAGTTTTGTAAAAGGGCTAATTCCATCTTTGGCAGTAAGTGAATTAGAGAAGGCAATTGTAAATATCTCGGCAACCATAGAGGAAATGGAAAGTAAAAACATCGATATAATCCAGGCAGAACAAGAGATAACTAGCCTATCTAAGGTGATATTACAAAACTGAATGGCTCTAGACATGTTACTGGCATCAGAAAGAGGGGTTTCTTCCATAATCAATGAAAGGTGTAGTTCCTATACAGACTAAAGTGGTGGAATTGAAACAGATCTGGAGGAAATTTGGAAACAAACTAAGATATTTCGTGAAATGGCCATGGATGACACCTCCTGGGGCTTTGAAGAAACATGGAAAAAGTTAACTTCATGGTTACCCAATCTCTCCTGGTTGAGGCAACTGGTTGCAGGAATATTGGTGTTAATTATTTTAATATTGATTACTTGTGGTATGATACAATGTTCCCTCTGGTGTTGTAAGCGGTCTATGATAAATTACGAAGAATGGAAACAGAATGAAACTAAGCACCAGGTAGAAACGGGATATTATTTCAAAAAGACTTTTGGTGGTAATGGTAATATATAAAATGTTGCAAAAGAATTTGCAAAAGGACAGAAAAAGGGGGGAATTTGAGACAAAGGGGAACAAAATCACAAAATGGGATATAGAAACTTTTATAAGAAGTTTTAAGTAATGTTAAGTTTGATGGCTTTGTAACAGTAGCAATGGAAAATTACTGAGGTGCAGGATACATAGAGAAAAAAAACAGAGTACAACTAGAGAACATACTAAGAATTCTCACAAGATAAATCGTTATAGTTGGCCTAGTTTTAAGAAAAACAGTCTAGAAGAACAGGACACAGGGATAAGGAGTGTCTGGGAATGGCAGGTGTCCAGGATGGGCTACAGTTAAACTAACTGATAAGTAGGAGGATAGGAGGATTATTATGTCTCTGGTGCTAACGAACCAATTAAACTGGTATGAGCATCTACTGCGCGTGCTTCAAAGGCTGCCAGAAGTGATGAAGATTGTTGGAAGAAGTAACCGACCCTCAGAGACCACCACCACAATTCTGTACGCATGCGGGGAACTCTCTGGAAAATGATGTAATCCATACGTAGCCTCATGAATATGTATGTATGCCCAGTGACTATATAAGGGTGGCTTGTATAGCAATACGGGGACACACGTTAGGAGGATTTATCCCCCGTGTCTCCCGGCGCCGCAATAAAGAATACCTGCTTGTCAGCTTGAAAACTTTGTTGGCAAGTTTGTTCCTGGAGTTTTCTCCGAATCAATGCGAAATTACAAGAGTTACAGGAAAACATGAAGAAATTGGAAGTTGTTGGATGATTGGTTGAATGGATTTGGGATTACAGGGTGGATTAAGGAGTTAATCAAACAAGGGATTTCGATTCTGGCTGTATTTCTTTCAGTTTTAATGGCAATTCCATGCTTAATCCAATGTGGATCGAATATGTTTTGCAGATCCATTGAAGGCACCTGGGTACCTCTTAAGTAAAAGAATTTACTTATTTTATAGAAAAGGGGGGAAATGAAACTGATGTGGCCTATTGTGTACAGGGGGGGTGTACAAGGGGGTTAGACAGAATGTACAGAGGGGGGTTGTACAAGGGGGTACTGCTTAAGTCATAGCTGGCTTGACAAGCTCAGCAGATGCCTTATCAGGCAGTACCAGGATAGAACCTCCTAATGAGGAGAACAGAGGGGGGTTGTACAACGGGGTACTGCTTAAGTTATAGCTTGTTTGACAAGCTCAGCAGATGCCTTATCAGGTAGTGCCAGGATAGAACCTCCTAATGAAGAGAACAGCTCATTAAACCAGTTGGGCATAGACCAGACCCATTCAGCTCCTAAAGAGTATACGTGAGGACCAGAGGTAAAAAGTTCAAGCCTGAGGCAGACTCGTTTACTTCATCTTGAAGACCCCTACCCACAAGAGGAAGACTACTTACTTCATCTGAAGACCCCTGCCCAAGACCACCAGGAGGCACTGCGCATGCGTGGAGAGCCTTTTAGCTCATTATAATACGAAGCGGGGATAGAATATAAATATGTATAGGCGTATTGTGCAACCTAATACATATGTACAACATTACAAGATAAATGTAGAAGGAAAATGGCACTGAGGGGCACATGCCTTTTGGAGGACCAATCCCCCGTGCGTCTTCAGCTGAATAAAGCATACCTACTTTACAACTTTAACGAGGTTGTGATTGTGAAGTCTATTCCGCTATCAATTATCATAAGTTTCTTCCCTTTTGATGCTTGCGCACTGTCCTCTGATGGTCATGGGCAGGGGTCTTCAAGATTAAGTAAGCAGTCTTCCTCACTGTGCACTTTTCACCTTTGGCACAGTTGGATGCCCCAGTAATCACAAATTAGCTGAAACCAACCATATCTGCAAGCTTCTGATATCTGGCAAAGATATAGAACAGTGTGACCTTTGTACAAAATCTATTGCAAGCAGAAGAGGATGGGCAGACAAGGAGTATCCTAAGCTAGCAGATGTTTCAGAGTCACTGTCTCCAAACTAACTGATAATTAGAAGGATGGTAAGAAATAATTCACTCATTAGAAGGATGGAAAGAAATAATACACTCTTGTAAGCAGAATCATAGAATAGAATCATAGAATATTTTGGGTTGGAAAGGACCTTAAGATCATCAAGTTCCAACCCCCCTAACATGGGCAGGGACACATCGCCCTAAACCATACTACCCAAGGCCTCGTCCAACCTAGCCTTGAACACTGCCAGGGATGAAGCATTCACAACCTCCCTGGACAACCTATTCCAGTGCCTCACTACCCTAACAGGAAAGAATTTCCTCCTTATATCCAATCTAAACTTCCCCTGTTTAAGTTTTAACCCATTACCCCTTGTCCTATCACTACAGTCCCTAATGAAGAGTCCACCCCCAGCATCCCTATATGCCCCCTTCAGATACTGGAAGGCTGCTATGAGGTCTCCACGCAGCCTTCTCTTCTCCAGGCTGAACAGCCCCAACTTTCTCAGCTGATCTTCATATGGGAGGTGCTCCAGTCCCCTGATCATTCTCGTGGCCCTCCTCTGGACTTGTTCTAACAGATCCATGTTTTTTTATGTTGAGGACACCAGAACTGTACACAATACTCCAAATGAGGTCTCACGAGAGCAGAATAAAGGGGCAGGATCACCTCCTTTGACCTGCTGGTCACGCTCCTCAGGATACGGTTGGCTTTCTGGGCTGTGAGCGCACACTGCTGGCTCATGTTCATTTTCTCATCGACCAGCACCCCCAAGTCCTTCTCCGCAGGGCTGCTCTGAATCTCTTCTCTGCCCAGCCTGTAGCTGTGTCTGGGATTTCTCCGACCCAGGTGTAGGACCTTGCACTTGGCAGGGTTAAACTTCATGAGGTTGGCATCAGCCCACCTCACAAGCGTGTCAAAGTCCCTCTGGATGGCATTCCTTTCCTCCAGCGTATCAACCGAACCACACAGCTTGGTGTCATTGGCAAACTTGCTGAGGGCGCACTCAATCCCACTGTCCATGTCAGTGACGAAGATGTTAAACAAGACCGGTCCCAACACTGATCTCTGAGGGACACCTCTCGTAACAGGTGAGACTGACTGGTCTGTAATTGCCTGGGTCATCCATTTTCCCATTCTTGAAAATGGGGGTTATATTTCCCTTTTTCCAGTCGTCTGGAACTTCACCTGACTGCCATGATTTTTCAAATATGATGGCCAGCGGCTTAGCAACTTCATTTGCCAGCTCCTTCAGGACCCGCGGATGGATTTCATCAGGACCCATGGACTTGTGCACGTTCAGATTTTTAAGATGGTCTCGAACCAGTTCCTCTCCTACAGTGGGCCCAAGGTCTCCATTCTCACAGCCCCTGCATCTGCCTTCCAAGACATGGGTGAAAATTCTGTTATCACACCACAGACTTGCAACACAAACATTGTTCTCTGTCTTAGACCTAAGTTAAGTTAAAAGTTCTTTAGCCCTATGTTTTCCAGGCACTTGCTTTCCTTATATCACCCCTTCCTGCCCGCCTCACCCCCCACACAAGCTGCCTTCCAGACCTGGGGGATAACACCGGGATCCCCAGGACGTCCCCCTGGGCACGAAGCTACCCCGAGGTATTATGAGGCACTGAGGAAATGCTTCAGCTCTGGCAGAGACCTCCTCCCCAGCTGCCATGGGGTCAGCACCGCCAAACTCCCCCTCCCTGGCCCGACACCATCCAACCTAAAGCTCAGAGAGCTAGGATGGAAGTTTGGGACACAGCTTCATCCCACCCGGGACAGGCTGCGAACTTTGGGGCTGTTCAGTCTGGAGAAGAAGCTGCGTGGAGACCTCAGAGCAACTTCCAGTATCTGAAGGGGGCCTACAAGGACGATGGAGAAGGACTCTTCATCAGGAACTGTAGTGACAGGACAAGGGGCAATGGGTTCAAACTTAAATGGGAGATTTAGGTTAGATATAAAGAAGTTCTTCCCTGTGAGGGTGCTGAGGCACTGGCACAGGGTGCCCAGAGAAGCTGTGGCTGCCCCATCCCTGGCAGTGTTCAAGGGCAGATTGGATGGGGCTTGGAGCAATCTTGCCTAGCGGAAGGTGTCACTGCCTGTGGCAGGGGCTGGAACTGGATGAGCTTAAGGTCCTTTCCAACCCAAACCATTCTAGGATTCTGTCCCTCTTCCCCAGCCCCAGAGAAAGCACCTCATGCCTGCCTGGTGCACCACAAAATCATGTTTATTGACTAGAGGTCCCTCCACTGTGGAGACAGTGTTCTCACAGGAGAATGGATAATTGGTACATAAATCCTGAAAGATACAGCAAGGCCATGAGAGGCCCAAGGAAGCCTAAACAAGCAAGATAAGAAGAAGCTGGAATTAATTGAGTTAATGAGAACTGTGGACTGTTGGCAAGCTTTCGAGGTCAAGTTCTCACACCTGTGCTTAACCAATTATATGTTAGTCTCTAAGGGTCTTCAAGACATGTATCCAATCATAATATGCCAAATCACTGTAAGTGCATGTAAGAAATAGTATATAAGGGGTTAAGGCTTTGTAATAAATGGCTTTCGTCTGATCATATTGATCTCTGACTGGGTCCATATATTTTATGCAGCAAATGGCGCCCAACATGGGGCACCCCCTATTTTTCATATTGAAACTGAAGAAATTAAAGCGCATGGCACCGAAGAAAGTGGAAAACGTGGAGCCACAGGGATGCTGGCTGGGTTCCATCCGGCAGGACCAGGATTGCGAGGTAGACGCCTCGGAACAGAGCCTTGTGAGCCCAGAAGACACTGCGCAATTCAAATAAGATAACAGCTGATGGGGTCTGGAAGAGGGTTAGGATGGGGAATCAATTAAGTAAAGAAGAAATGGTCATCCTTAAGGTCTTCCAGCATATCCTCTCAGTGAAAGGGATAGAATATGACGATAATTTGTTAAAAAGACTATTGCTCTGGAGTAAAGAAAAAGAGCTGATCAAGGGTGTTAATGAAGTTCTTGATCTCGGGACTTGGGAAAAAATTGGGGCACGCCTGTGGGATGAAGTTACTTGTGGGTCTAAGGAGGCGAAGTCTCTTGTCGCCCCCTGGCTACTACTGAGACTCTAGCCGCAATGAAGGCTGAGAAATAGGCGGAAAAATATGCTTTTACAGCTCCCTCTGACTCACCTTCACAACAGCAGGGCTCGGCACCTATATTAGATTCAGCACCCGGCGCTACAGCCATGGTAGTGTCGTCTGTTCTGGGCATAAAACAGTCTGGCCAAAAACCGGCGCGCCGTAAGGTACAAATGTTTGAGGACTCTGCGCTTTTTCCCTATCCTGTGTCAACAACACCTTTATCAGCAGTAGCTCCAGCTGATACTCGGGAGCCAGTAGCGGCTTCTGAGCAACCGAAACAAACTGATGTCAACACTTTTCGTGCTGCTGCTGCTACTCCCCCTAAACTTAATCTCCAAGATTTTTGCCTGGGTGGGAGTCTCCTAAGGAGGAGAATGTAACTCTGAATAAATACCTACCTCTGCCACCTACACCACCGCTTGCATCGCTCCCACCAGAGCTGCAAAATGAGTGGGACTGGGGACAGTGGGCAAAATCCTTAGATAAACAATTACAGGACTTGTGAGACCGTCTGGACAAATTGGGGGAGGAGAGGGAGCAAGCCCCAGAAAAAACGGAAAAAACGGAAAAAACAGATAAGATCAGTACTTGTGATGTGCCGTTACCACCAACTCCTACATTTAATAAAGTTAATCCGAGTGCCATCAGATGGCAAGGCTGCATTCAGGATGCAATCATAGATGGTACTATTTTACCGATAGATGTTCCCGCTGCATTTCCTGTTATTCTAAATACTCAGGGACAGTCTGTCTGGACTCCTATGGACTGGAAAGCTATGAAAGAAATTAAGAGAGCAACTACTCAGAATGGGTTGTCTTCCCCATATACACAGCAAATGTTATCTGCTTTCTTTTCTAGTACTGTTCTAACTCCAAATGATTGTCTTAGAGTGGCTGCAATTTTATTAACTCCTTCACAGCTCCTACATTTTAAAAGTGAGATTGAGGAGCTTGCTGCAAGAGCTGTGAATGAGAATTCAGAGTGTAATCCTCATCACCCTTTGCACGGTGTTTCATCTGAAATGTTACTGGGAAAGGGACAATTTCACCCTGATGGAGTACAAGCTCGTATGAAAATTGAAGTTTTACAGCAAGCACAGCAATTGGCTTTAGCTGCTCTGAAAGCTGTGGCGGAAGCAGGAAACTTAATCCTTCGTATACATCAGTAAAGCAGGGACCTACTGAACCATATATGCAATTTATTGACAGATTGAGAGAGGCTATTGAAAAGAATATTGGTCTGGCATCTAATGCTAAAGAATCGATGCTTAAGCAACCAGGTGATGATGTGCTCCCCTGGTTGATGGGTAAAATCTTTTCGCATGTTCTGCAGTTTGGTTGAGGTCCAAGGTTGAGAAATCACCTCTTCTTCTTCCACTGACTCATGCAACAATAACTCCTGATCAGATGCTGTCCCCTGTAGTAAGTGCATTGGTTCTCCATCTTTCTTTGCTATGCAGGTCGCTTTTTGTGCCTCTTTTTTCTTTTCCCCTTGCCTACAGTGGCAACCAATATTGGCGCAAATTGGTTCTCTGGTTTATCTGTAGTGATTATCACTGTCGTTGGAGTGGCTGCAGTATCTATTGTTGGGGATGGTGCAGCCACTGTGTTTGGGGTTTGAGTAGCACCAGCAGCTGCGCTGTTTGTTGCTGTCAGGGTTTGAGAATGTGCTGTACTTGTCACTAGGGTTGGTGTAGCTGCTGTATTTGGAGTTGGAGTAGCTGCATTGTCTGTTGCTTTGTCCTCAGATCCAGAGACATTTTTTTCCCTTTGAAGGTGCTGGATGGTGTTGAACAAGACTCTGTAAGCATAGGCCAAGCCCCAGCACATTGCCATGATTTGTCCGTCTCTGGTATGACCAGGATGACAACACGCCTCATTTAAGTGTTTTACTAATTTTTCTGGATTCTGCACTTGTTCAGTGGTGAAGTTCCAAAGCACTGGAGGGGCCCAGTGCCCTAGATACTTGCCCATACTATCCCACACACCCTGCCACTCATGACTGTCCAGCCTCGGGGAAAATCTCTTAGTCCTCCTATAGCTTCGTTAACCCTAGACAAGGCCAAAACCCGACTCTGCTTAACTTTTGAGATCAGACAAAATGGTCCTGGGTAAAACATACTCTGTATGTGTGCCAACATGGTGATCCCCATCACAATCACCAGTCAGGTCTCAAGGGTACCCAAAGGCCATTCAAAAGCTTCAGAACTCTCAAATGATACTGTAAATAGGCTGGTGGGGGGGGAATGTCTCATACATAGATTGCCCACCTGAGGAGGGGAGAAAATATGTGTTATTGATAAACACTTGTAATATAAACCTCCCAAAGTATAGCGGTGGTGACCACACTGGGAAAACAAGTCAGATCAGTTTCATGATCAATGATTCTATTGTATTACAAGTCATTATCATAAAGTACAGTGAAACAAGAACCTTAGTCCAGGCCCCCCAGCTGATAAACACTAAAACAGCAAATACAGGCTGAAAGTAAGGTACAACATGCTGAAACTGTGAGACCAAGTGCAACAACTTTGAGAGCCAATAAGACAGCATTGTGACAGGTGACTATTAATCTGAAACAATGAATGCTTATCACAAATACGATTAGACACACTCTGTTCAGATCTGTCATTATCTCAACCCTTCGCGCCCCAAGTTGGGCACCACAAAGAACTGTCGTGTTTTAAGCCCAGCTGGCAACCCAGAACCATGCAGCCACTCCCCCCCTTCTTCCTCCCCCCACTCCCAGAGGGATGGGGAGGAGAATTGAAAGAATGTAATTCCCATGGGTTGAGATAAGAACAGTCCAGTAACTAAGGTATAACACAAACCACTACTGCTACCACCAATAATAATAATGATAAGGGAAATAACAAGGGAAGAAAATACAAAAGCTCACCACCCGCCGACCGATACCCAGCCCGACCAGAGCAGTGATATAGCCCGTCTGGGTAACTGCTCCCGGTTTATATACATACTGGGCATGAAGTGCTGTGGTATTGAATACCCCTTTGGCAAGTTTGGGTCAGGTGTCCTGTCTCTGCTTCCTCCTGGCTTCCCCTCCTCCCTGGCAGAGCATGAGGCTCAGAAAGTCCTTGGTCAGAGTAAATATTACTGAGGAACAAGTAAAAACATTTGTGTTATCAGCATTGTTCCTGTTCTAAAAGTCAAAAACACAGCACTGCACCAGTTACTATGACTGAGAAAAAATGACTGCTACTGCTGAACCCAGGACACAACTCACCACAGTTCCTGGTTACATCTGCAATAAACTATTTTGAAACATAATTTTTTGATAATCAAACTAACTGGTCCAGATCTGCAGACTGAAACAGTTCAGAAATATTAACCCCACACACCAATATCTTTGGAGATTTCACCTGGTAACAGAGAAGGTGAATTGCAGTCACAAGCTCCATAGACATTACATCTTATTATTTGCCAATACAAATTCTTCCGAAAATCCTTTGGGCCATTAGAAATAGCCCAGAATAAACCCACGGCTGTGTGAATCCCCAATACCTTGGGAACACCACTGCTTGTCAAAGGCACTATCTTCATTCCTGTTCAAACCCAGTGAGATTTAGGGTACTTTTATGAAGATAAACCCCTTGCTGACAGCCCAGGAGGTCCCCAAAACCCGGGCAGCAATTCTGGGAGCAACTTTAGAGCTGCAACACCACAAAACTTGGGAATGCTACCACTGCCCTTTGATGTGACACGTCTGGGAACGTCCCACGACATCAACACCAGGGTAAAATTGTGGAAAACAGAACAATTTCTTAATTAAAATCCACATGACCTTCCACATGACCTCTCTCCACCCCCAAATACCTTGTGCTTTTGATAATCCTTCTCCCCCACCCCATCAAATCCATCCCCATGCAGATCTGGCTTATGGAACAAGTTTTCTACCAGCCTTTTGGCCTCACACATTCCAAGTTTCTAGCTGAAAACTTTAGGTCTTAATATGCATATTTTAAAAGCCATTTCTTCAAACCTGGTTTAAGCATCAGTAAATAGCCACCAGATTTGTGGAGTACTGGAAAGGAGTTGGGCGTTGGGTTTTTTTCTTTTACATAATTACTCCCAGACAAAGCAAATATCCAAAAGGCTGCAAAATCCTTCTTTTGCTACAAGGGGAAGAGTCTAATATAGAAAATAAAAATTGTGGTTATGTGTCCACACCATACTCTTTCCAGATACCTTTTTCTTTTTTGGCCTTTGAGCAATACACTGATAATATCCTCAGTGAAAAATCAATAAATTAACTTTCATTTTATACTAAGGGAGGATTTCAACACTTGCTTTTTAAACCAGCAATTACCCGTTGTTATTTCTTTGGAATAGTTAATAACACTTGTAACCTGTTTCTGCTTGTTGTGGTTTAAACTCAGCCAGCCACGCACTCTCGCTTGCTCACTCCCCCCCCCCCCCCCTTACCTCCCCCTGCTCCCGGAGGGATGGGGAGGAGAATCCAAAGAATATAACTCCCACAGGTTGAGATGAGAACAGTCCAGTAACTAAGGTATAATAGAAAACCACTACTGCTACTACCAATAATAATGATAAAGGAAATAACAAGGGAAGAGAATACAATACCACCCACCGATCAATACCTAGCCAAACCCAGCAGTGCACCAGCACTTCTGGGTAACTCTCAGTTACATCGTGGGCATGATGTGCTGTGGTATGGAATACCTCTTTGGCTAGTTTGGGTCAGGTGTCCTGTCTCTGCTTCCTTCCGGCTTCCCCTCCTCCCTGGCAGAGCATGAGGCTCAGAAAGTCCTTGGTCAGAGTAAACATCTGAGCAGTAACTAAAAACATCGGTGTTATCAGCTCTGTTCCCAGGCCAAAAGTAAAAAACACAACACTGCACCAGCTACTAAGGAGAAAAGTGATTGCTACTGCTGAACCCAGGACACTGTTAAATAAAATGCAGGACTCAGGGTGAATTGCATCTTTGCAGCAGGAACTCTTCTCGTTACCTTCCCTGGTCATGACAACTTTACCAGATGTCTACACAGGACTACAAAGAGGAAAGGTCTTGGTTGTATACCAGAACCAAGTTGTAATATAAATTCATTTCCTATTTTTACCCCAGCGGATTATGCACAGGACATGGGAAAAGTTCCAGGAGCTCCCACAGCTGCAAAGGAACGCAGCAACGTTCAACACTAAAAAACTCCTGAGAGAAAAAAAAATAGCAAATAGGATGTTCTTAGGACTCAGCCTACATTAGATAAAACAGTATTAGGTGATAAAATTTTAATTTAAAAACTGTAATGTTAATCCATCACACCTATAGCAAGTCTAAACAAACTGAGACAAGGGGGCACAAAATCACAAAATGGAATATATAAAAACCTTTAGAATCAGTTTTAAGTAATATTAAGTTAGATGGCTTTGTAACAGTAGCAATGGAAAATTACTGAGGTGCATGATACATAGAAAAAAATAGAGTACAGCTAGAGAACATACTGAGAATTCTCACAAGATAAATCGTTATAGCTGGCATAGTTTTAAGAAAAACAGTCTAGAAGAACAGGACACAGGGATAAGGAGCATCTGGGAACCGCAGGTGTCCAGGATGGGCTACAGTTAAACTAACTGATAAGTAGGAAGATAGGAGGATTATTATGTCTCTGGTGCTAACGAACCGATTAAAACTGGTAAGAGCATCTACTGCGCATGCTTCAAAGGCTGTCAGAAGTGATGAAGATTGTTGGAAGAAGTAAACGACCCTCAGAGACCACCACCACAATTCTGTACGCATGCGGGGAACTTTCTGGAAAGTGATGTAATCCATATGTAGCCTCATGAATATGTATGTATGCCCAGGGACTATATAAGGATGGCTTGTATAGCAATACGGGGACACAGGTTAGGAGGACTTATCCCCCGTGTCTCCCGGCACTGCAATAAAGAATACCTGCTTGTCAGCTTGAAAACTTAGTTGGCAAGTTTGTTCCTGGAGTTTTCTCCGAATCAATTTGGTGACCCAGATGGGACCCTCTGTGCTCGGCTGCAGGACCCGCTGAGGACAGGGCTCCCTAGGGCCCTAGGGAATTTTTCCCAGAGGGACCCCTCAACTCATTTGGATCACTGCGGGAGCAGACAAGGACCATCTCATAAAAAGGTATTATTTTCTTTTGTATAGTCTGTAAGATGCAGGGGGCATCTTGGTTTGGTAAATTGGTTTGGTGAGCGTACGCATGGTTTGGAAGCCTTCCGTAAATTGAGATAGGAAATCTCATAGGTAAAGGCGTATACCCGGCTGCTAGTGTCCGTTTGGTATACACCCACAAGAAGCAGGGGGCTTCTTGTGGTTTGGGTCTTGAAAGATGCAGGGGGTGTCTTGCGGAAAAGGTTTTGGATTTTACTGGTATACACTGAAAGGAAGCAGGGGGCTTCTTGTGGTTTGGGTCCTGCAAGACACAGGGGGTGTCTTGTGGAAATGGTTTTGGATCTTGCTGGTATTTGATTTATTTTGTGGCTTGTTATGTTAAGGATTTTGGTCTTGTGATTTTGGTATCAGTGACAGACTGTTATAACTAAGCAGGGGGCATCTTGTGATTTGGGTCCTACAAGACGCAGGGGGTGTCTTGTGGAAATGGTTTTCGGTCCAGTGTGCTATCAACAGCCCATAAGGGATTTGATTCAGTGATGCTGTCAGCGTGGGTCTCTGAATAGGTTAGTAGAATCACCATCCGATACAGTGGGCTGTCCAGTATGGTTCCCACAGTGGGACGCAGACAGGATGGCCTTACACAAGGGTCTTATCCTTCTTGGGACACTGACAGGCTGGTTAACTATAAAGGATTCAAGGAAACCCCCCTATTAATGTTACAATATGGTCTGAGCCATAGGGGTTAGGAAGTTTTGCTTTTGATTGTACTGGTATTCGCCTTATTTTGTGGCTTGTTACAGTAATGATTTTGGCCTTGTGATTTTGGTACTGGTGACAAGATGTTATAACTGTGTTATTAACTGTTGTTTGTCTGGTTGAATTTAAGTCTCTGTCTTTGTCTCAAGTGTTGTAACTGTGTGGAGTATGTCTGGGGGATCCCATTTGTGTGTGTGTGTGTGAATGTGAGACTGATAATGGAAAATCAGCAGAGTGAAGAGATCTTGAAAAAGAACCCTTTCCGGTCCATTTTGGCACACTGGAAAGAACTTGGAGGGTCTCCTGGTGGCTCGGTAAATAAGAAAATATTGGTAAAATATTGTAACCAATGGTGGCCTTTGCATACTTTGGAAGATGAGGAAAAATGGCCTAAAAATGGAACTCTGAACTATAATACATTGTTACAATTAATGTTGTTTTAAGGGGGCAAGGAAAATGGGATGAAGTAATGTATGCAGATATGTTTTTCACTTTAAGAAATCACACGGAGTGACAGACTGAATGCAAAATGAATATAGCTCTGACAGATTCCTTAATTTTGGCTTTGGAAAAGGACAGGGAAAAACTGAAAGTTAAGCTGGAGATGCTCCCATATGAAGATCGGCTGAGGAAGTTGGGACTGTTCAGCCTGGAGAAGAGAAGGCTGTGTGGAGACCTCATAACAGCCTTCCAGTATTTGAAGGGGGCATATAGGGATGCTGGGGATGGACTCTTCATTAGGGACTGTAGTGATAGGACAAGGGGTAATGGGTTAAAACTTCAACAGGGGAAGTTTAGATTGGATATAAGGAGGAAATTCTTTCCTGTTAGGGTGGTGAGGCACTGGAATAGGTTGCCCAAGGAGGTTGTGAATGCTCCATCCCTGGCAGTGTTCAAGTCCAGGTTGGACAAGACCTTGGGTGATATGGTTTAGAGCGAGTTGTCCCTGCCCATGGCAGGGGGGTTGGAACTTGATGATCTTAAGGTCCTTTCAAACCCTACCCATTCTATGATTCTATGCTCAGCCTGTGATATTGGGGAAAGATGTTTAAAGTTAAAAATCAGTAATCAGGAAGATAGGGTGGAAAATCATGTACCACAGGTACCTCCGAGAGGAGCACCCTATGTATCTGTCCTATCTGATATTGATAAGGAGGAAGAGATTGCTGTCACTGGCAACAAGCGGCACATTCACATTCAGAGTTAAGAAGGGGTTAAACCAGAAGTGCTGTTGCAGAGGCAGGCATCTGCAGCCCCTGCAGAGCAGGGTGAGCCACTGTGAAAAAGGAAAAAAAGGGAAAACCAAGGGGGAAAGGAGGGGAGCCTGTGTTTGAGCGTGGGAGGAGGGATGTCGGGAGGAGGTGGGGGAGTGAGCTCCTCTTCTGGGGGACTGGATAGGTGTGCGTGCTATGGGGAGTTCGGACGCTGTAAGTGAGACTGCCCTGGGGGGGGGGGGGCAGTGCCATGGAGTGGCTCCGGTGACTGAACTGGAACTAAACTGACGGGGACCTGGGGAGTCTACCCTAGCAGATCCACTGGTTACATTAAAGCTAGGGACTAGAGGAAATAAAGTGGAATTTTAGTGGATACAGGAGCAACTTATTTGGTGTTAAATCAGAGAGAAAAGAATTCGTTACAGATGTGGGAGCTACTGACCACCAAGAAAAAGAGAGGAAAAAAAAAAAGTCATTCTTTCTGAAACCTTTAAAGTACAAATTGGGAAAACAAATAGGACCGCATAAATTTTTATGCATGCCAAATTCTCTAAAATCTTTATTAGGGGGAGAAGCAACATTTAAGGAAGGCAAAATGGAATTTAGAGTTAAAAACAATAACAGCAGGTTTGAGTTTATCTTTAATTCAACAGAAAAGCAAAAAGGAGGACCTCCCTGAAACAGAAGAAATACTTAATCAGGTATATGTGGGAGTATGGGCATCTGAAGTTCCAGGTAAGGTGAAAAATGCTTTGCCTTTTAAAGTGGAACTAAAAAGGGGGGCCTACCCAATCAGAATAAAACAGCATCACTTAAAATTAGAAGATCAAAGGGAATTAAAAAAATCATTGAAAAATTTTGAAATATAGATTATTAATTGAATGTAAATTGGAATATAATACTCCTATCTGGACAGAAAAGAAATATAATGGGAAAAGTTGCATATGGGTTCACGATCTCAAGGCAATCAACAAAATTGCAGAGGATATTCGTCCAGTAGTAATTAATTCGTATGACTTATTGACTAAATTTTATAATAATCAGAAATGGTTTGCCGTCCTGGATTTAAAGGGCACCTTCTTTTGCTTACCATTGGCCAAAGAAAGCCACAATTATTTGCTTTCAAATGGGAAAATCCTGACACAGGAAGAGAATCTCAATTAACTTGGACAGTATTATCTAAAGGATTTAAAAACAGTCCAGCAATTTTTGGAAATCATCTAGCATAAGAACTAGAATCATGGAAGCCACCTGCTCAGATGGGGACTCTGTTACAATATGTGGATGACCTGTTAATTGCTACAGAAACAAAGGAAGAATGTATCAAGTGGACAGTGGAATCGTTAAATTTTCTGGGACTGAATGGTTATCGGGTATCCAGACAAAGGGCCCAATTAATCCAAATCCAAGTTTCCTACCTAGGATATGAAATAACAGGAGGGTAGAGAGAACTTGGAACTGCTAGAAAAGAAGCCATTTGCAAGACTCCATGACCGTCGACTGTCAAGGAGCTCCAGACATCTCTGGGAATGACTGGATGGTGCAGACTTTGGATCCATGATTATGGTGTTCTGGTAAGACCACTCTATGAACTGTTGAAAGGAAACTCTCCCTCTTTAGAATGGACTGATACAGCAGAGGGGGTTTTAGAAATTTAAAAACAGAGCTAATGAGAACTGCAGCTCTGTGACTTATGGATGTGACTAAATCCTTTTGGCTATATTCCTGTGAAGAACAGGGAATAGCTTTGGGGGTCCTTGCTCAGTGTCCTGGGTTTAGCAGTAGCAGTCATTTTTCTCTTTCTTGGTAGCTGGTGCAGTGCTGTGTTTTGACTTTCGGGCTGGGAACAAAGCTGATAAAAATGATGTTTTGGTTTGGCCAAGGACATTGTGAGCCTCATGCTCTGCCAGGGAGGAGGGGAAGCCGGGAGGAAGCAGAGACAGGACACCTGACCCAAACTGACCAAAGAGGTATTCCATACCACAGCACGTCATGCCCAGGGTTTAACTGGGGAGTTAGCCGGAAGGGCGAGGGGGACTGCAGGATTGGAGGAGGTATCGGTTGGTGCTTGGTCGGGCTGGGGGGGGCAAGTTATCGGTCGCCTGGTGATAGGGTGGTATATTCTCTTCCCTTGTTATTTCCTTTATCATTACTATTATTGGTGGTAGCAGTAGTGATTTGTGTTATACCTTAGTTACTAAACTGTTCTTATCTCAACCCGTGGGAGTTGCATTCTTTCTGATTCTCCTCTCCGTCCCTCCAGGAGTAGGGGGAGGGCAAGAAAGGGGGGGAGTGAGTGAGTGAAAGCTGTCTGGTTGGGGTTATACCACGACACTCAGAAAGTAGGACCCTACAGAAGGGCAGTGGCGTGTTTTTCAAAACAGCTGGATGAAGCGAGCAATGGATGGGCCAGATGCCTAAAAGCTATGGCAGCAGTTGTCACATATATTGAAGAGGCCTGTAAATTCACTTTGGGACAAAAGATTACTGTACTAGTGTCCCATGTGGTATCAGCAGTCCTGGAACAGAAAGGAGCCCACTGGTTATCTCCCTGATGTTTTTTTAAAATACCAGGCCACCATTGTAGAACAGGATGATATAGAAATTGTGGCCACTAACGTGAATCCAGCATCCTTTTGCAGGAACAAATGACAGAACCGCTAACACACGACTGCTTGACCACCATAGAGACTGTATATTCGAGCCGACCAGACTTGAAAGAAAAACCTCTTGAAGATGCTGATTCTTGGTTTAATGATGGTAGTAGCTTCATGAAAAATGGTAAACGAAAGGCAGGATATGCCGTTACCACCACTTCACAGGTAAAAGAAGCTAAACCTTTACCTGCGAACACGTCTGCCCAGAAGGCAGAAATAATAGCATTAATAAGAGCCCTGGAACTGGCTAAAGATAAAAGGATAAATATTTGAACTGATTTTAAACAGGCATTTGGTGTGGTCCATGCACACGGTGCCATCTGGAAAGAATGTGAACCTCTGAACACACAAGGGAAACAGATTAACCATGTTACAGAAATTCTACAATTACTGGAAGCTGTTCAGCTGCCTGAAGAAGTAGCTATTATGTACTGTAAAAGACATCAACAAGGTGACTCTGATAAGAAAATTGGAAATAATTTGGCTGATTTTGAAGCCAAACGAGCAGCTGAACAATTTCAAATCATGTCCTTAATCCCTGATGCCAAACTAACAATTGAAAAACCTAAACCTAGGTATTCAAAAGAGGATAGAAAACTGAGTGAGGATCTAAAAGGACAGGAAAATAAAGAGGGTTGGGTTCAGATACCTGATGGGCAAACTGTAATCCCCTATAACCAGCTCTGGAAGTTAGTTCAGGAAGAACATAATAAAACTCATTGGGGTAGCAACTCTTTGCATAAATATTTAGACAAACAAATTGTAGGAAGGAATCTATACACCACAGTTCAATTAGTGACAAAACAATCTCAGCTATGTCTTAAGAATAATCCTAAAACTGAAAACAGAAATAAAATTGGGACAACTGGTAGAGGAAGTTATCAGGGACAGGAGTGGCAAATAGAATTTTCTGAATTACCAAGAAAAAGGGGGTTGTCGATATTTGTTGGTGTTAATGGATACTTTTTCAGGCTGGCCAGAAGCATTCCCTTGTAGGATAAATATTGCAAAACAAGTGATTAAAATATAATTTAATGAGATAGTACCTCATTTTGGGGTACCAGAGGCAATTTCTTCTGACCGAGGCTCACAATTTAGTGCAAAATTGTCACAAGAAACTAGCAAAAAATTAGAAATTGATTGGCAACTGCATGTTCCACACAGGCCTCAGGCCAGTGGGCAAGTAGAAAAGATGAACCATCTGATCAAGCAACAGATTAGTAAAATGTCAGGAAATGAATTTATATTGGTACCAAGGTTTACCACTGGCTCTATTAAGAATTTGAACTAAACCTCAGTCGAAAGAAGAGCTTAGCCCATTTGAGATTTTGTATGGAAGACCATATCAGTCCCAGTTTAAAGGAGAGAGTCTTCAGGAAGTGGGAGAAGGCTATCTCTGATAGTTTCTGACCAATACGGGAAAACTATTGGAGGAGATAAATAAGAGAATAGTAGGGACAAGAGCAAGAGGTTTGGATTATCTGATTCACCCTTTCAGATTTGGAGACTAGGTTTATGTTAAGAATTTTTCAGGAGATCCTCTACAGGAGAAGTGGAGTGGACTGCACCAGATATTACTGACCACCTTTACAGCAGCGAAGATAAAGGAACAACCTGCTTGGATACATTATTCAAGAATTAAGAAAGCACCAGAGCCAGAGAAGACATGGTGGATCGAACCTTCAGTACCCTTGTGTATGAAATTGCGTCGGTCATAATTTGGACTCATATGATAACGCGCACAAGCTTAGGACCAGAAGTTATACCTGAAATCAGTGCAGAATGTTACTAATGTTTTAATCATAGTGACTGTTGGGTGTGTGCACAGTTGCCTAAATCAGGAGAAAGCCTGGATCTCCTATTAATTGGAGTTCCAATTCCTAACACTGTCTCATGGACAAATTTGTGGGTGAACACTAGCAATCTGTATTCGAAGGAAAGGTTAACATTTGGAATAGTTATTCCTAACCCAGGTAATAAATATTACACCTGTGCACAAAGATGTATTACACCAGGAACCAGGGTAGGAGATCAGGCTTGTTTAAATGCCACAGATGTAGGTCACCATTCAAATTGCAATCATACGATTAATATAGATGGTATTGTAGTTCAGTGGTGGCCCATTCCTAAAGGGAAAGGATGGTATTGGTTATGTGGAAAAAATGCTAAGATTTTACGCTGCAAGTGGAAGGGGGCATGCACCTTAGGTGCTGTAATACCCAATTTTACTATTATCAACAGGTACCCCTGGATTAGAAGGTTTACTAAATGAAGTGAGGGTTTAACCCTATTATTGAACAGCACACTGCATTTCATAGTTTTGTAAGAAGGCTAATTCCATCTTTGGCAGTAAGTGAATTAGAGAAGGCAATTGTAAATATCTCAGCAACCATAGAGGAAATGGAAAGTAAAAGAATCAATATAATCCAGGCAGAACAACAAGAGATAACTAGCCTATCTAAACATGTTACTGGCATCACAAAGAGGGGTTTCTTTCATAATCAATGAAAATTGTTGCTCCTATACAGACTAAAGTGGCAGAATTGAAACAGATCTGGAGGAAATTTGGAAATAAACTAAGATGTTTCATGAAATGGCCATGGATGACACCTCCTGCGGTTTTGAAGCAATATGTAAAAAGTTAACTTCATGGTTACCGAATCTCTCCTGGTTGAGGCAACTGGTTGCAGGAATATTGGTGTTAATTATTTTAATATTGATTACTTGTGGTATGATACAATGTTCCCTCTGGCATCTGCTCCAGGTGGAACACTGTTGTTTCTGAGGCTAATATGTTACCTACAACCAAGACTTATTTTATTCACAGCAAGACTGAGATGAAAACATTCTCTTTCCAACTGACAGTGGAAGACTTCTGATAGCAGAAAGCCAAACTTCACTGCACATTCCCACATCCTGGGAAAGCGTCACAGGGCAGTAACCATTCCCAAAATAAAAAGTATTTTATTACACTTCTATTTTAAAAGTGCCTGTATTGCAAATACATCCACAACTGGTTAAGACATCTGTAAACAGTAAAAGCTTTTTGCTAGAAACCCCCTCACCTGTAGAAGTAGACCAACAACACAAGGTCCAATTTGTTTCTACTAAATATACCTGACATCTGACCCACAAATGTGAAGCTGGAATTTCTGAGTAACATCAGTCAAAACTCAGCAGCCAAACATCTTGTCCAGTCAAAACCAAAGTTAACTGCAAGGACCTAATATCAAGTAATATATTGCAATTTTATCTGGGCTGCTCTGTGTCCTGGGTTCAGCTGTAGCAGTTATTTTTCTCCTTCTTAGTAGCTGGTGCAGTGCTGTGTTTTCAGCTTTATTCTGAGAACAATGCTGGTAACACACTGATGTTTTTAGTTGCTGCTAAGTAATTTTCACTCTGATCAAGTACTTTTCAGTCTCATGCTCTGACAGTGAGGAGGGGCACAGGAAGCCGGGAGGAAGCAAAGACAGGACACCTGACCCAAACTAGGCAAAAAGGTATTCCATACCACAGCACGTCATGCCCAGTATATAAACTAGGGGCAGTTACCTGAAAGGGCTAGATCACTGCTCGGGTCAGGCTGGGTATCGGTCGGCAGGTGGTGAGCAATTGTATTGTGCATCACTTGTGTTTATTGTTTACTTTTCCTTTTCCCCTTTTAGTTTTATATTCTCTCCCCTTGTTATTTCCCTTATCACTATTATTGGTGGTGGTAGTAGTAGTTGTGCATTATACCTTAAGTTACTGGAGTGTTCTTATCTCAATCCATAGGATTTACATTCTTTTGATTCCCCTCCCCATCTTTCCAGGAGTGGGGGGAGGAAAAGTGGGGCAGTGAGCAAGCAGCTGCATGGTTTTGAGTTACCAGCTGGGCTTAAACCACCACAGCCTATGCTATCAGAAAGGGACCTTTCCACAGTCAACTGGAGGTACAGGTTAATACTCAGTGCAGCTTCAAGGGCGGGGGGTGTAAGGAAAATGAAGGGATTTCTGTAGTACAGGGAACAACTTCAACCAGGGTGCAGACACAGGATGTGAATAACAGAACAATTTCAATATCTGTTTTTTTTTCTGTTTGGAATAATCCCCCACCCCTCTCAGATGTCAGTGCCCTATGAGCAGCCAGGAGCTGAGGTTTTCCTTGAGACTGCCCAAAATCAAACCAAACTTTGGACAGAAAATTGTTTTTGAGTTGGTGGAATATCACCAAAATCAAGAACAGTCTGAGTCACAATTTTCAGTTCAGAAAATACTAATAAAATTTGCTTAATAAATACAACAAAAAAATACCTATACATTTGGGTATCAAAACAACTGACAAAATACCATACAATTTTCTCAGCATCAGGATCGTGGTAGTGATTTAAAGTTAACACTGCCCAATTATTCAAGAAAGAAACAGAAAAACATCTTTCTGAAGACCACACAGCTTTGAACAGGGAGAACAGGACCATCCCAGACAGACTGTCCCCATGCACAAGAGCATCTTCAGGGGTGACTCAGAGGCAGGCAAGTCCCCAGCTCTCCACCACCCCATGGTAGGGTAGAAGAGTCAGAGGGCAAATCAGGAGAGCTTTCTTCAGCAGGTCTCACTGCTCACCCAGCACCAGGGCAAGTGGCAGTTTTGTTTCCACTACAGGAGCTGTACATCCACCACAACAGCCCTACACAACACATCATGCAAACCACAGCTGTAATTTAACATCCCCCTATCTCCAACTCCATCCCCCCCGCCCCAGGAAGAAGCCATGAACAACCTTCAGCGCTGTATGATGTGGGCAGAACATCTGAGAGGGAAGTCCATGCCAAAGGGCACATGCTGAAATCCGAGGCACATGCAGGGCTGTTTCAATCTCCTGAAAAAAACCAACACTACTTTTCACTGAAGACCAGCACACATCTCCTGGACAGAAAAAGTGAACCATATTTGATCAGAGTATATGCAGCTTAACCTTTAACTAACAAGTCATGTTCAAATCAGCCCCGTTTTTACTGGCAACAATTGTAATACCTCTCCAATAAGCACAGAACACCACTAGCATCAAATTAAGACTTAATGTCTAGACTTTTATCATCATCTTCAGCAGCAGGGAAGGCAACAGGAGCTGGTCAAGGAAATACTTTTACCAAAGTTTTCAATGAAAATGTCAACAGGCAAAAGAAGGGAATACTTCAGTCTAAACCAAACAACATCTGCTTGAGAGCACCTATGCAGGGGTTTCATGGGGATTCAATTCATTTTCGGGCCAATGGGTGTTCAGCCCTGGGACCATCACAACCTGGCTGTGGGCCCACCTTGGACCTGGAGTTGTTGTGGGATGACTAACAGCCTCTCCCTTTCCCTCTCCCCTCAAAGTTCAATTCCATCTCAATGCCAAATGGGAACATTTCCAAAGTCTCAAGAAGTTGAAAAAGTAATCCATGCTAAATTGGGGAAGACTATCTACAGCCTGTGTAAGTTCTACAGAGCAATTTTTTGAGCTTCCAAGGATAGAATTTACCATTGAGGAAAAACACACCCCCCCCCCCCGCCTTAAACCAACTTTGTGACTTTTATTGATGGGCAACAACTTTATACTTCTAGATATCACTAAATTGTGTACAATTAGGAACTCAATATCACAGAAGAGCAGACAGCAAAATTAAACAAAGCAGACTTAAATATAAATCTTAATTATTTTGCCCATTTTGTTTTAATTTCATGTACACAGAAGCATAAATGCAGTTTGAAATTTCTTAATAGCAATAAAGTTACAATCACCCATCTATATAGACTAACAACTCCAAATATTTGAGCTGCAATGTGTACTGAAGCAGATTCTCATCACACAATTATTAAATTATGTCTGTCTATTAGGAACCAGCAACTTCACATTTTGTATGTTTGTACATGTTTTGAAGCACGTAGGACCATTTCCATCTCATACACATTGGCTCATATTTTACCACGTATCAAAAACTATCGGGGAAGTAAAGAGTGCTTTTCAGTTTGTTGTTTTATGTTTGTTTGTTGTTTTTTTTTTTACTTAAATAAAGAGAAAACATTTTCACAGAAATCTACAAGTTCTGTTGCTGGTGCAGGGTTTTCTACTATGCAATTAGGAAGTGGGAATCAAATGCAAATCCCCTTTTATTATCTTATGATTCATCATTAACTCAGATTAATTATTTTTTATATATATTTTTCTGATTCATGAGACCGAGTCTTTCAACCAAGTGACTTCATTCTGCAAAGTCAAAAGTCAACATAAACTATATTGTGCACAAACCCATGGCAGTTTCCTTCATCTCTATCCCATAGTTGCAAGGAAAAAAACCCACAAAACAACAAAAAAAACCCAAACCCCAAAAAACCCCATTCACTTAAAAGAGCATATACAGGAGAAAAAAGTTAGTGATAGTTGGTGTTCTACAAAGCAGGTATCTTGCACACACAGCATAGAAGGGCAAGGTTTCACAGCAGGTCAACTCGGCGGTAGTACAGGAGGTAGGCTGTGCGTTCTGCAGATGGCTTCACTACCTGGTTCTGACTGATCACTTTGACTGCCTGGTCATCAATGCGTAACCAGCCATTTAGACCAATTTGGAAGACGTCTGTAGTGTAATGGCCACCAGTTGCACTGTTTCCGTGATGATAGACAACTGCAAAGAGAAATTCATGATGTACATATGCACTATAAGCCGATAAATAGCCACTGAAAAAGTACATAAAGAAAATGTCACATATTGCTTTATCCATAGCATACTCATGGTTTAGCCAGATGATATGATCTGGCTTAAGCAAGAATCTGGGCTTGTTCAGCCTAGAGAAAAGAAGGCTCAGGGGAGACCTTATCACCATGTTCCAGTATTTAAAGGGTGGCTACAAAGTAGATGAAGGCTCCCTTTTTACAAATAGTCACATGGAAAAGACAAGGAGTAATGGGCACAAGTTACTCCTGGGGAGATCCCGAATGGGCACAAGGGGAAAAATTTTCACGAGAGCAACCAGCCACTGGAATATAATCTCTCCAGGGAAGTGGTGGACTCCCCAACATTGGACACTTAAGATTCAGTTGGACAGGATGCTGGGACATCTAGTCTAGGTCATGTTTTGCCAAGGAAAGTTGGACCAGATGATCCTTGAGGTCCCTTCCAACCTGTTACTCTATAACTGAATCTTTTAAGTGCTAGTGCTTGCTTGCTTATGTTTGATGCTATGTAGTATTAGTAATGTTTCTCCAGCATACCAGGCCTCATAATTCTAAGTAGATTAAGAATCAAAAGCATCAAATTGCTTTTTATAACTTCCTAAAGGATTTTCTGGGAAGGATGTGCCTCACAAAGGTCATCCGAAACAGTGCAGTGCACCCTTCAGAACTTCCAACAGGAACTGCTATTGTTAGTGAGATACTCTAAGCTACACATTCGCTTTGTCTGCAGAAGACAACAGTATGTTGCTGTAACTATTTGTAAAGAAAAAAATAATAATTTTCAAGTAAAACTATGTAGTAGTCAAAAGGGAAAAGACCTTTTAAGTACATAATTCTAGGGATGAATAAGGGAAATTGCATGCAACTCCTAGGAACATGTGAGCCCTAACCATATGCTTAACAAGAACAAATAAAAAAAAGAAGGAATTGCCCTATTTTACATAAGAGCAGAGGTATGTAATTATGAAATTGTTTACACTCATTCAAGACTAGAGTCAGGCTTCAAACTTACTCAGATTTTCTTCACACTTTAAGAATAATAAACATTTTAGAATAACGGGAGTTAAGCAAAAGGAAAGTGTATACTACATCTGTAGGTAAGGGGGGATTCAGGAAATAATTCTGTTGCAGTAGCTTAAACTTAAATTGTTGATTTTCTAAAATTTAGTGTTAGATAATTAGGCAAATCCTGGATGACAGCTGAAACTTAATTCTTCAAAAGTTAATTTTGGTAATATAAAATTCATCTAACAAGCTCAGTTTCTGTGGATAAGAACTCCTATACTGACTGAAAAATTAACTATTTTCCACAGGACTTAGAAAAAAAATTAGTGACACATTTTCTTCAAGCCACCTTAAATACACTGCCTAAACTTGTCCCATAAAAAAAACCACTACCAATAAAAACATATTACACTGGCAGAAACATTCCTGAATTTCCACAAGAGACAAGTATGTTATTTCCCTCTGTAACCTCAGCGGTCACAAAACTGGATCCAAACCACCAAGTCACACAAGGCCACTAATAACTGGCACAGATTTGGTGATATAGAAATTAAGACCTCTGGTTCTCCGCTTTATTATGTTCTCCTGAGGCTAACACAAATAAGCAGGTGCAAACTGAGTAAGAGTTTTAAACTTCAGGAAATTCATTACTGCCCAGAGACTTTTTTGTTAAATATTCAAATGCTGTTTATGAATTTTTACATAAGCTTTCAATCTTAACTACTAATTTAGGTATTGTGTACCTCATAGACACTCTAAAAAACATTGATTCCTCACACAAAAATCATCATCTCCAAGTTCACCTTTTCCACTATTCGTACCCTGCCAGCAACACTCATCTTGAGGGTTCAAAAGGATGCAAAGCCAGCATTCAAACAGCCATTTCAAAAGACATCTGAAAGATTATTCTGAGAATATGTGGTGTATTTTAGGCATAGCTATATTACAGCTGATATTTTTCAAGGTGAATCTGTTATGGAACTCTGTTTTTGCACAATGATGGATCAGCGAGAGATATAAATACAGATATAACAATGTATGTGTATATGCACATATGCAAAAAACTCCACTAAATAAAAGATTTTGACACCCACTACCTACTTCCATCTAATTTAAAAGTATTTTATAAAATTCAGGAAGCTCCAATGTTTCTAGAATTCTATATGTAGAATTTGTATTTGCAATACAGGGACTAGAAGCATATAGATAATATACCTGCAAAGAGCCGGTATGTTCTTTGGCCTTTAAAAATTTTACTTTTCACACCAGGAGATAGTAGCTCTGGAGGAAAAAGTCACAAAGGCAATAGTTAGCAAGTTTAGAAATGTAATTTCAAAAGGATCAATTAATTCTCTGAGAAACCAACACTACCATAAAGAAGAAAGTTTAACTAAAATGCCTTCTGTGGCCACTAAAGAATATTTATGGTTCTCATACCTGGTAACCAAGGGAATGAATTCTGAGGTTTACTGAACACTAATATCAATTGAAGGTTTAAAAATACCACCAGAAAAAAAGAAGGGGGGGGAGATGAGGATGGATTTGCCTTGTTAATCAAGGCAAATTGAACTAGTTCAACAAGTTTATATTAAGAATTTTTTAAAAATTAAATATTAAGTAATATTAAGTACTGCCTGACAGTGTACATCTCTCACTTGAGATATGAGTAACCATTTGTCTAATTTCCCCCCACCCCCCATCTGAGCTACTGGATGGCTAAGAGTCAATTTGTCATATCAAAACAAAGTGCATTTAATTTGGCAAGCTTCAGGTGCTGGATTATATGCAAACTCTGACACTTTTGAAAATCAGTACCACAGAATCCCAAGGGTTGGAAGGGACCTCAAAAGATCATCTAGTCCAACCCCCCTGCAAGAGTAGGGTAACCTAGAGTACATCACACAGGAACTTGCCCAGGCGGGCCTTGAATACCTCCAATGTAGGAGACTCCACAACCCCCCTGGGCAACCTGTTCCAGTGCTCTGTCACTCTCACAGTATCTCTTAAGATACTTGTTAAATGAAAGAACTGGGCCGGTTAACCTCTAAACTACAGCTTGTCTACCTTCAGGCTCCATTTTCTATAAAATACCAGTTTCCTTTAATCAGCCACTGTATATTACAACAATTTGCCACTTCTCTGTATGAAATCTGAGATAAAAGTATCTAGCACTACTTGGCAACAGCCCTCATTCAGCAGGATCACTTCCAATATTTGTCCTCAGCAGTCTACTCCTTAAATCTGCAGGGACCTCTTATTTTGCCAACCCAATGTCTAGGACATGCCAAAGGTGTTAAAATCTTTTGCCACATTGTTCTTTGCAAAATGTATGCCCAAACTCATATACAGGCAACATCAGGTTCAGCAAGACTGAACCCAGAAACCCAAATATATTCTTTTTGTGAGGGAGGAGAAAAAAAAAGCCCACAAAAAAAAACCCCAAACCCCAGCATACAATATTATTATTATTAATACTAATATATCAGTTATCCAAATTACCAACTCTCCACACAACAATGGAGAAAAAATCTTGTGCACAAGAAAGGAGAAAACTGAAACACAGATACTCCTAAGAAATTCTGTTAAAATATCTTTACCTTTACTAATTTCCAGATCAACAAGATACTCAATATTCTTGATAAGCTTCTGACATCCACCAGTTTTCTCATATACAAACCGCTTGAGGTGTAAAACAAGAACAGGGGGAAGTTCTTCTAGTGTCACTCTTCGACTGATCTCCACCTAACACATACATAGGACAAACATGAAGAAAACCTGTAATTTTTTGTTAATTGCTAGAAGTTACTATTTTAAATGAGGAACAAGTATTTAATTTTAAATATACTAGCAGAAAAAACACAGATTTGTTATTATAATATTAATTTAAGGTAAACACTGCAGTTTATGACTAAAGTGCACTGAATCTTCAACCAAAGAGTTGTCTTAAAGAACTCAACACTTTCATCAGAATGTAATGCTATAGAATGAGCACAGATATTTAGGTCCTGCAGTAATAAAAACACCTTGCTGGAGATCCCCCAGGAACAACTCATGATGGTTTAGTGATTAATAATTCTCAGCAAGCTATTATACTGCAATTGAAGGCCAATAACTTGTAACACATGCTGCTGATTTCAGAAAACTCTGAACTACATCAGAGAACAGCACTACATCTCAGCACCTGATGTAAAAGCTTATGAAATGCAATTTTAATTTCTTAAAACTGATAACTCTTTACAATAAACTGAATAGAAAGAAAAATTAAACACAATCCAGATTAAAGCAATCAGAAGACATTAATAATTTTAATAAAATAATATGATTTTTAGCTTTATCAGTAGTCACAGAATCACAAAAGAGTTAGGGTTGGAAAGGACCTTAAGATCATCTAGCTCCAAACCCCTGCCATAAGCAGGGACACCTCACACGAAACCATGTCATCCAAGGCTCTGTCCAACCTGGCCCTGAACACCGCCAGGGATGGAGCATTTACAACTTCCCTGGGCAACCCAATCCAGTGGCCCACCACCCTAACAGGAAAGAATTTCTTCCAATCTAAACTTCCCCTGATTAATTTTAACCCATTACCCCTTGCCCTATCACTACAGTCCCTAATGAAGAGCCCCTCCCCAGCATCCCTATAGGCCCCCTTCAGATACTGGAAGGCTGCTATGAGGCCTACACACAGGCTTCTCTTCTCCAGGCTGAACAGCCCCAACTTTCTCAGCCTGTCTTCATATGGGAGGCACTCCAGTCCCCTGATCATCCTCAGAGCTCTCCTCTGGACTTGTTGCAACAGTTCCGTGTCTTTTTCATGTTGAGGACAACAGACCTATACACAATACTCCAAGTGAGGTCTCACAAAAACAGAGGACCAGGATCACCTCCTTCGAGCTGCTGGTCACACTTATTTTGATGCAGCCCAAGTTGGCTTTCTGGGCTGTGAGCACATACTGCTGGCTCATGTTCATTTTCTCATCAACCAATACCCCCAAGTCTTTCTCCACAGGGCTGCTCTGAATCTCTTCTCCACCCAATCTGTAGCTGTGTCTGGGACTGCTCAGATCCAGGTGTAGACACTTGCACATGGCATGGTTAAACTTCATAAGGTTGGCATCAGCCCACCTCACAAGCATGTCAAGGTCCCTCTGGATGGCATTCCTTCCCTCCAGCGGATCAACCGAACCACACAGCTTGGTGTCATCGGCAAACTTGCTGAGGGCTCGCTCAATCCCACTGTCCATGTCAGTGACAAAGATGTTGAACAACACCGGAGCCAACATCAGTCCCTGAGGGACACCACTCGTTACTGGTCTCCAGCTGGACATTGAGCCATTGACCACAACTGTTTGCATGTGGCCATCCAGCCAGTTCTTTCAGGCAGCATTTCCTCTTAGTGAAGCCATATCTGCTGTCACCAACCACCTCGTTGATTTTCATGTGCCTTCCAGGAGAATCTGCTCCAAGATTTGCCAGGCACAGAGGTGAGACTGACTGGTCTGTAATATGAACAGTATGCACAAATTCTAAGTAATTCTAAGTAATCCATGCACACCAGAGATGTTCTTCACTAATGCACACTATAGGAAGCAATACCTCAGTGAGGAAAAAGTTTAATTTATTTCCTTATATCACGTTGTCAAACTGCAATGCCAAAAGCATGCTTTTCTTCCTTTAAAGTATTTTTCTGTTGCTATTATGTATCATATTATTTGAAAAGTAAGACAAAAAAGTTTGCAGAGCTGCATGAGAGTATAGAATAAAATGTCCTGATTCTGGGAAGTGACAACAAATGACAGGGCTTGGAGATCTCAAAAGATCCACCCCTCCATCCCCTCTGTATCAATTACAGCAATTTGTGTAAATGTACTTGTGTTTCTCCAACCTTCTCTTAAAGCAGTGAGGACAATTCTACAAGAACCACAGGTAACACCTAGTCTAGGTCCTATTCCTATTTACTGTCCAAGCATCACTACAGAAGATCAGCCTTTTCCTTTTTAGAGCAGCCATGACTTATAAAGTTTTACATCTGTTTCCACCTCTCTACTTCCACATTTTTTCTTCTTTTCAAGGCTGCGTACAGCAAGCCAGTCAACTACGCAGTGCCAAGAACACTACTGAATGGAGGTGTTACTGGTTATTGGAAAAATTTCAGATTATTAATCCAGAGAGAAAGATCATCAGATGTTTTAGTGAGTTTCTACCAGGCCTACCACCAATGAATATTTTCATTTTTGATTCATGAAATGTGTAAATGAAAACCCCTCACGAAGAGCCACAAATACAGTAATGTGAGTGTTCTGCTACAGGAGTTTTCTTCTTTAAGCTAGAATATGCTTTCAAATTATACTCTGAAGAGCTGATCCTTTACTAAGAACATCTGGCAATCCCCAGGAGTCAGTATGTTAAGATCAGCCAAAAGGTATTTAACTCATAATAGTATGCATTAACACAGTTCACCCTGTTTACACACACTCCAGTAAAATCTCCAACCAATTACTACACCAGCTTAGAAAAAGATGCCTACTTACAGGTTTGGTTTTGATAGTTCTCTTCCTTTCAGTGTACACAGTATCATAGAATAGTTAGGGTTGGAAAAGACCTTAAGATCATCTAGTTCCAACCCCCCTGCCATGGGCAAGGACACCTCACACTAAACCATGTCACCCAAGACTTCATCCAACTTGGCCTTGAACACTGCCAGGATGTGTAATATGTTTTAGTACTGCAGAACACTTTGAACAGGTCAGCACCTCTTTTGTTAACATAATAGTGTTCAAGTAACTATTTGTGAAGCAAGAGCTGTGTAAAAAGCTTTTAAAATTTTAATATTTGACTATAAAGAGGGGTCAACAGAGCACACCTCTTGCTTGTTTTTTGTGGTATAACCCTGGACAGACTCTCTTGCCACCAAACTTTCCAACGCATCCTGAACTGTGCGTATCTTGTCTGACTGGATATCCAGTTGCAGGGTGAAGAAAGGTTGCAGTGTAGCAGACTCCTTAGAACTCTGCTGGTAAACAACAGACCTATGGAAACAAAAAAGAGAAAATGTAACAAAGCAGAGTAATTTTCAACAGTATAGAACCTTCAAGTAAGAATGAACTGAAGTCTACTTTAATAACTTGATTTATAGTTAATCTAAAACAACACATACAAAGGTTAAGCTTAAGTGTCAATAACCTGAATCCACTTTACTGCAATTTAAATAATTTTCACATCCACTTAGAGCATGAGTGAGGTTATATTTGGTTTATTTATGCAAGGATTAAAACACTTATTGGATTAGCATCAAAAGTTTAAAGAAAAATACTGACAGTTTTGATAATGCAGTCAAAAATATGTGCCTCTGGATTCTTTTTGTGTTAAAGAGTTTTGAAATTATGTTTTCCAACAGATCCTTGGAAGTGCAAAACACTAGTGCTCATCTAATTGTCTGTTCTATTGTAAAAATCACAACTGATCCAGATTCTCCAATAAAAACACAATATTTTTAGTAATTTCCTAAAGACCAATTTCACAGCGATTTTAAAATGTTTGCTTAAATCTTGCCATAGGAATATATAAACTATGCTCCCTCATGGATTGGCATTTCCCCCCACCCATTCCAGTGTCCAGACTGTCCATGTATTCCTTTGTATGTAAACTTAAGTCTTTCAGAAAACTGGCAGGAGTAACGACCTAGGCCATGAGAACATGTTTCCCATTTGACTTTGATTTTGGTTTGAAGCATGTTCAGTTGCAGTTTTCAAGTAGCCTGGCTTGGTGATCATTGTTTTGTACAATGAGCAGTACACTCCTCAGCCATGTCATTGCACTAAATGGACTCTTCCTGATTTTAATTTTTCTTAACCATCTAACATGGATGAAGACTTTTTATTTTTTTTTTCAAAGTAGTGCTTACATTAAAAAGCTCCAGCTGCTACAAAAAAGTGGTTTTATGCATCCAAAGAAATCATTAATTTCTTATATTGTTACGCTTGTTACAGTGCGTTACAAAGCTTGGTAGTAGCAAGGTGATTAACACAGCTTTCTAATCCATGTAGCCAGGTCATGTATGAAATGTTAACATACAGGTTTAATGCTGTAGTGCAAACTCCTGTCAAGAGGCCCTTGGACTCAGGCAAAGCCCTGAAGAACCAACAGAAAGGCAACACATCTTTATAGAATCATAGAATCCTTTAGAGGAAAGAGAGATTATGAAAAACAGCAGCATCTTTATTTCAGTTTAACACTTCCTTCTTGGCTATATTTAAGGACAAAACCTTCAACACATGACAAGGACAGTGTTTCAACAAACAAACCCTTCACTGTGTTAAGTCTTGCTGCTTTTGGATATACTTCCAAAACCCTTTTTAAGCTGACCATTATTTACTGCAATAATCAACAGAAAACAGCTGGAGATGTTAACATTTTTCAAGTTCATGTATTAAAGATTAAGAATACCAGTAATACTCTGAAAATACAATGTTAAGGAAAAGCTTAAAAAAAATTAAAAAAACCCCCAGAAATTAAATTGTAACATCTATGCAGAAATTGATTTGATAGCAAAATCTTTGCAGGACTATGACTTTCTATAACAACATCATTTATTAGAACAATTACAAATTTCAATTGGTCAAGGGAAAATTCTTCATTTTCAAATGAAGAATTACTCTTGTTTACTGTAAGAACTCTACAGTGAGAATTTCTCATGAAGACAGGCACTGCCCATTGCTACCCTCTTTCAACTACAACAATGTAATTGAGGTATTTTCTTAAAATAACAGTGCATTTGAAGGGAGAAGTTGGTACTACTCATGGAAATATTTAGCAGACTTCTAATTGGCCTGTGAGCTAACTTGCATTTGAAATTCACATAAGCTGAAAGTCAAAGAGGGATTCCTGCAGGTGGACAAATCAAATCCTGATAGAACTGTGTATCTTCGTGCTTAAAGCATTTAAGTCTCACTTTGCTCAAGGAAGACTTTTTTGGGTTGTTTCGGTTTTGGTTGTTTGGTGGGGGTCTTTTTGAGGTTTTGTTTGTTTGTTTTTAAGTTATCATTCCTAAATAGGCATTTAACAGTCAATTAAAGACTCAAGAGGACAGCCTAAAGTTTCCCAAGCCAGAAGATGCCAATTCAAATAATTTTTCCTAGCTGCTTTTTCATAGAGTCATAGAATAGTTAGGGTTGGAAAGGACCTTAAGATCATCAAGTTCCAACCCCCCTGCCATGGGCAGGGACACCTCGCTGTAAACCATATCACCGAAGGCCTCGTCCAACCTGGCCTTGAACACTGCCAGGGATGGAGCATTCACAACCTCCTTGGGCAACCTATTTTCCATTTGATTTTTCCAATTTCAGATGTTCTTGTTTAGTGGAATTCTACCATATTCAATCCTTCCTATCTCCACCCTCAGCCTCCAAGGATGAAGTTTTCCAACATGACATGGGATACTGTTTCTGTGGTAAATTGTGTGACCTGGTTTGGAGACTAAATAAAGTGGATGTGGTGACAGAAGCCAACAGATTGAACCCTGTGGTTATGTTGCTTGCTGCAAGGTTTTGCCTTTTTTCAGTATTACCTTTGCTTTATGTCATTTTCAATGGACTTCTACAGAAGACAGCATTCTCTTGGTATTAAATTAAAAACTAATGGAATCATGTAGAGATCTAATCAATTCAGACCACGATAAATATACTAAGGGTATTAACAATACCTTGGGTACGTGAACATATCAACATGGAAATTCATCAGTACATACAGACATCTTTAGGCCAATTTTCATGGAAAATATCATTTGCCAGCTGTCTGACTCAAATCCCAGAAGAATAATTTCAGTGCACTTCACGGGCAGAAAGCATTAGCCCCATTATTCACACCTCTAGACCAAATACCTGGCAACAAAGGGAGTCAAACACTAGCAATTAAGTGTCTGCCTCCAATTTAAAAATAATTTTTCAAGCCTAGCATTTTGTGTTTTCGAGTATGTTTTTAGCAAGTGTTTACCTTGCTTTCATTTTAAATTACACATTTCTCCAAACAAGTCATAAGACTTCCTTTACAGAAAATATTCTTTCAGTATCTACTTTCTGCCTTCATCTGGTATCAGATCTGAACATAAATAATGTCACACATTCTTTTCATTCCTGTAACATTTCGTAGTAATTTCTATTTTTCCAAATTTCTTTGGCCTTTAATATTTATTAACTATCACACATAACTTTCCTACCTCTGGGAAGCATAACTGTTAAAAACCCGCAAAGTTTACAATTTCTTCATTTTATTTAATTCTTTTACTGACCAGATTTAACATTTAGCAAATCTCACTATGCCTTCATATCCTTATTTACAAAATGAGTCAAGACTCTTCAGAGGTCATAAAAATTAGGCTGTAAAGTTCTTTGGAATTCTTAATACATAAATATACAAAGCACACATATTTCAAACTCCTCTACATGCAATTCAGGGTTTTTTGTTATCTAAACAGTCTATTCTTTTAAGACACTTTAAAAGATTCAGACTTCACAGTAATTCACAGAATCATCTGATCACTGATCAATCCTTTGATCATTCTGGTCCATCTTCTGAACTGTCTCTTGCATAACAAATGCTTCATGGTAGAATGTTCATCTTTCCTGGCCTGAACAAATTGCATAACAGTTTCTTCCATCCAACTATCCAATGGTGAAAACTACAGACAGCAAAGCAGAGGAAAAAGTTACCTGTAAAGGCAAAGCAGCCTGTAGTCTCAACTTTTACAGAAAAGTACTATACCTTATATGACCACCAAAAATATCAGTAATTGGAGTCTGAACAAAATCAGTCTGTCGAGTAACTGATGATTTGTTGCGAGGTCCCACTTGCTCCCATTCATCCTCACTGCCTTCCCCTTGTTCATCTTGCTCCACTTCATGAACAGTCTGAGCCTCAGAGCCATTGGAAACCAAGAGTTCTTAAAGTGAAGAAGAAAAAAACATTGATTTTTGTACAAATAAATCATGTATACAGATAAAGAATTTAAAAGGCAAAAAGCCCCAATACAAGTAATTTTCAGAGGATAAAATATTTTCATAGATCATAGATTTGAGAAAGTAAATGAGAACAAGTATATTCCAGGCTCACTCACAGATGGACACATCCATGTATTAACAGAATGTAGCTCACTGATGACTGTACGTAAATAGATATAGTTTTATAGATAAGTTTGGTATATTTTTAGTAGTAAATTCATGGGGAAGAAAATTAGAAAGTTAAGTGTTATTCTGGAAACATAATTATGCCATTATTAAATACAGCTCCTTTTCTGCACAGATATTTTACAGAGAACCCAAGGCTTAGCAAATATTTTCTTTGCAAGTGCTAGAGTCAAGAGGCTATAAACTGTACACAGCTAAAGAACATGGAATGATCATTTTATATCATAAAAAAATTACCCTACTAAAGAGAAATTGGATAACTAGCAATCTTAATTCCATACTTGGCTAAGACTAATAGTTTTTTTTTTCATTTTTAATAGCGGACCCAGATGTAAAAGCACTGTAAAATAAAATGGCATTTTACTCTGCATACAAATTCTAATACTACTTTAAAGAAAATTTTTCTCCAGTTTTGTCAAGAAGAATTTTAAAACAATTTCATGTGTTCTGTTTTACATTAGGTATAAACTAGTCATTAGTCCAAAAGTTTCCACTTCAAAAAAAGATCTTAACGGTGATTTTAAAGATCAGTGGAAAAAACACTGATAAATTTTTGAACTACCATGGAGAAAGCTAAAACCCCAGTAAATAACTGACATGGCAGGTATTAAAAATAGCAGACAAATGTAGCCATGCTTAAGACAAGACTAGTCAACTTAAGTTGTTTAGTTGATCTCAGTAAAAATTTGTAATACTGAAATGTGTTATTTAGGACCACCAGGTAAATGATTTATTATTATTGTAATTCAGAACATTTACAGAATGATTATTATTACTTTTCTAAGTACCCAGTAACACTTGAGATCACTTGCAAATTGGACATAATGAACTCATTTTACCTTTTGGATAGATTTTAACAAAAGATTATTTGTTAATGTCCAAGTTAACTAAAACACAGCATTCTACCCCTATCTGAACATCTACACAAACATTACTCTATTACAGAATCACTGCAAAAAGGGAAAATATTTGAAAGAAATTGCTAAAAAAAACCCCACAAAAAACAAACAAACAAACAAAAAATCCACTAACTTTCATTATGTGGAGAGAGAAGTTTCTTTAGGGTTAGCATTTCTTCATGTAGTCCATTGAGGATAAATCCCAAGTACTCTTCAGCATCCTCTTGTCTGCCCTGAATAATTTTTTATTTTCCAATTATTATGACATTTTCATGTTTTCATTTCAACAGAGTTCATGACATTGAACATCTACCTTTCTCCTATTAATTTAGCTAATTAACCAACTACTCAGTCAAAGTTGCAAGGTCAAATAAAGTTTAAATTTTGCTATAACCACCCCTCATATTTAACCAGGTCAAGAAGAACCAACACATTAACTGGTAACCTTCCACAAGCAGTAAGCACACACATAAGCTTGACCTGCATACAAACATTACCATATTCTTCCTGATACAAATTCAATTTAACATGTGAGTTAGGTGGAGGGTTTTGCTATTCCTTTTCAAAGCAATATTAGAAATTGCTGTCAAACCAAAAGCCAAATCAAAAGATGGCCTGGATTATTAATCTCCTTTTTAAATTGAACCTAAATTTGAAATAGTATTTTGAGGTCTCTGTATACCTTCAACCATTCCAAGCAGAATCCCAATCAGAAATGAACAACTGTCTGCTTCTTAAATATAAATCCATTGGCATCTTCTTTATAAAAAGAGATGTTCCATTCCAATAGTTGCTTTTACATTATTCTGACATATCAAACTGACAAACTTGTAATTAACATGTTCCTATAATTTAAGTCTCAAGACAGTCTAACTTCATCATAATGAACTATCAACTAGCTGATCTTTATAGTATTTAGGCAGAGAACCTGACATATGGTTTCACATTGTTTTAACAACAGTGACTTCCTTGCAATGCAATTACAGAAGTCAAAGATTGGGAGGTCACACCTTTTCTGACATACTTGACTTTATAACTGTCAAAAGTCTATAAACGTATGCAGGTTCAAAGGCAGCTCCTGGTCGGATATCTCTCACAATTTTATCACCTAAAGCTGCAAGGCAAAAGAGAAGTACATATAAATAACAAGATGAAGGTATAATGTAGAAAACAGTCTACATGTTCTCTTCACACATCACTAGATTTCTGGAATCCAAAATTATTTTTTACTAAGAGTTTTATAACAATTTTACTGACTCAAGCTCAGAATTCATAAGATACAACTCTCTTACCTGTAAACTTTTCTTAATTGAAATACATCTTACATAACCCTACATACTTAGAGTAGTCTAGAGTATTAACTCTTTTTTTTACACTCAACACTGAAGATTAACAAGAATATCCCCAGCCATCATAAAAGAACAACTCTAGTTCTAAATTTTTTTGTACTTTTGTATTCAAAGAACACTTCCTTAAATCTTTTATATCTTTCTAATTCTAATAGATTACTTTTCCTCACTGCAGAAAAAAAACCAGCAAAAACCCAGACAAGAAAGTTTGACAGCATGCTCAACCTAATGGCAATACAAGGCCTCAGAAACTAGATTTGAAAACTACACAAGACAATAAAATGACCTAGAAGCATAATGAGTTGCATCAGACAGCAAGATTTGTTTTACAGAATCAAAACCTAAACATCAAACCACAGAAATATCTAAACTGTTTGGAAATCTCTGGAACCAGCTCCTTGTGATATTTTCTTATAATGTTACATAAACACATTCCTGAAGCAGGTTTTTATTTCTGTAAGTCTGTAATATAAGAGATTTGGTTTAGAGATTGAAAAAAAAGAAATCTACAAGATAAAATGATTTGCATAAAAAAAATTATATTCCTCACTACATAATCATCATTGATCCTAAATACATATTAGCAAGGACTGTATACTTTTAGGGTTTAACACTGAAATAGCGCATAGGTTGGAGAGGAATTAAGAGTTATGTCAACATGCCCAAAGGCAATCTCCAACTGCTAAAGAAACATATTATGGCCCTATTTTGTTTTAAATAAATACAAGTGTTTAGTATTTAAGGAATAATGACAGAATTTAGCAAGTTGATAAGCTAAACAGATAGAAATACGTAAGGAAGAAAGCAAACTAAAATACAGTGAATATCAAATGATTTTGTTAGAAAGGGCATGTTCTTAGAAGATATCCTAACAATTAAGCTAACCTTCAACAAAAATTATTCTTATTGCACTTGCACATTTTATCTACCAAATAGAAGGAAAAAAATAAGGTGCAACACCTATGACTCCTTGACATGAATCACCAGTAAGAAAAAACCTTAACACTGGCAGAAATACAACAGCAAACTTCTTAAGATATCAAGAAACCCCAAAAGTCCAAAAAGCCATGAAGAGGATCAAGCACCAGTATCTAAAGGTCTTAATTACATGATTTTAAGACTTTTCTCCCCCTATTCCCACTCACCTTGTTTTCCTTTAGGAGGTACAGGCATATTAGTGAATTCATTCATTAAACGAACACTGAAACAGAATGTAAGGAACAACTAGACATGAGCAGCAAGTTAAGACTGAGAAGTACAAATAATGAAACTAGATTACTATCAAAAAATAAAATAAAAATCAAAGAATATAATTATGAAGTCTGAGTAAAGTTCATACATAAAAATTAACCTGATCATGGCTTATGAAACCAAGGTGGTCAATTAGTTACTGCAGCTCTCACTATTCATTTTCGCATATTAAACACCATTTAAAACTGATATTCCTCAGGCAACAGGATCATCCTTGACTAGGCAAGCAATCATAAAATACCAAGGTCATTATAAAAGACATGTATCACCAAAACACACACAACAAAAAAGACTTCTGGATACATAACACCTTTCAAGAACTGCAGTAAACAATCATTCATTAGACATTGCTGAATGAGTTTAGTCAGATCACAGATTCATTCTATTTTTAACAAGCTACTTACAAACTGTCTATCATTGGTGTTGAGGTACATGGCCGCTGTGATTTTGAAAACATTGGAATGGACTTCATTAAATGATACATTGGAGGACAAGCAACCAAGGCTTGAAGGGTCTATGCAGTGGCATTAAGGAAATATTCAGAGAATGTAATCTGCATATTAACCAAATATTCAATTATATTTAAAATTATATGCAAAGCAAAGCTAGCTCTATTATGTAGACCAATCCAATAACTAAACTGGAACAGATGGATGGACTTTTATCACAACATTAACTATTAAGAAGCTACACTAAAAAACCCAGCAGTCTTGTAACATGCAGTGATTTCACTGACATTTAATAATGTCAAAACTTTAATTTAAGGGGAAGGAAAGATTTAACCTAGGTGCAGGAGAGAAAAAGAACTTTCATAGGAAAGACTTGATAATAACAAACAATTTGAAAATTGGCAAGTGATAACCTGTAACATGTTTTCTGAAAAGAATGTCAGCAGCCAGCTAACAGGCTTCAAAAATTAAAAGGTGATGATTCCCCCCTGTAACCAAAGCAAAGCAAAAACATCCACTGTGATGTGAAACATTCTGCAGTGTAAAGAAGAGTTTGGAGTAACCAGTAAAACTACAGTATATTTTGGGAGGAAATACTTTAAAAACATAAAAAACCATGCTACTCAGTGAGAACAGTGAATACAGGAAATGTATTAGAAGACCTGAGAACAGAAGAAATTACAAGAAAATGCAGCAATCTCAATAGCTAGAGACATATATTAAGTTGATCCCTACAACATGCAAAAACTGAGTTACAAATTCCCATGTAACATTTTAAGACTGAAAAAATGGGAGCTAGTACATGAGTGCAGAAACTGGTTATGTAAGATAAAAGCTGAAGTTTAAAGCACAGTTGCTGGTCTGGAAATAGGTTATTAAGTTCTGCAACAATCAGTCTTGAAACTGGTCTTAATATTTTTCTCTAGCAGTACTAGAAGTTAAAGTATCCTGTCACTTGCAGTGAGCCACTGCTAACACAGGAGATATAGATATATTAATAAAAAATATTAAAGTATCATAATACAGCCCTGAAGAAGGAAGATTTCTGTTACCCAAGGTAAAAGTTATTTTTGCAGGGGAATACAATTCTAATACATTACGAGTGAGCCAATCTTCCATCCTGCTGCAAAATGATTATTTTAGACACTGCATTTACAGTGATATGATCATGACTGCCTGCTCAACAGAAAAACAAGTGATCCACTTACCAAATAACCAAAATGAAACGTAGGAGTAAAAATAGCTACTTCAAGTACAAAAGAGAAATAACCATGTAAGCTGATGCATAAAGAGCCATGAAATTACTAGAAATTACAAGAAGGATTTCAGTCATAAGAACGTTCTGAAATATTTTGACAGAGGGAGCAAAGTGCAAACAGGATTGTGCAACCAAATGCAAGGGGACTCTGAACACAAGGTTCAGTGATCCAAAACAACCCTGGATTTCTAGACACTACCCTTAAATTCTTTAACCACAGTAATAGGATATGGAAAGACAAACATTTTATAAAATACCACAGCACTGTACCAGTTACTAAGAAGGAGAAAAATACCTGTTACAGCTGAACCCAGGACAATAATCCAGAAAAATTCTGACAGATACAATATACTAATTTTAAGTGTATTAATTTCTTCCCAAGGTAAGGATACAGCATTGATGTAGCACCAGTTTCCTTTGTTGATCAGTCCTCGCGGTTGCAAAGACACTGGTTTATGTATTAGCCTTACATTTTTCAGTATTTCTGCAGAATGAGAAACAATGAACTGAGCCTCAACAAAATACACATGCTAGCCATCAAAACAAGTATCTGCTGCTGCATTACAAAATAATTCAAATAAAACAACAAGATTCCCAGAAAATTCAGCAAGTAATTTTTACTCCATTTAAACACTGCTCATATTTCAAATCAGATATATTTCTTCAACCAAAGACAGACTGAAATTTAGGTCAGGAGGATGCTGATACAAAAACTAACCATCATAATTTCAGAACTGAGAAAACCTGCTTGTTTCCATTTTCCTAAAATCAGATATTTATATTCATACAGATACGCATATAGATATAAAATCCAATTAGCTGTAATCCCTTGCCACCACTTCTATGTATTCCCCAAGTCACTTTGCTTTGAAGAGAGATGAAACTGACTCAGCAGTCTGTTTACAAGTTTCAACATACGCTATCTTACACCAAAAATATCTTAGTGCAAACAGGACAGGCAGATGTTAATGTTGTCTTCAAAACAGCATGTTTTATTTACCAGTTTAAGACTTCCAAAATCAACAAAATAACAGGCTTACATAATACAATACGTACTGTTTTCCTGCTTTCAAAAACTTCATCAATGGCCCAAGTTTAAAAATTAGAAACCACTGCACATAAATAAGTCTGTCTCAGCTATGAAATGAAGAACAAGAGGGAGTTTTTCCAGGAAGACTGACCTGTTATATAGGTACCTAAATAAAAACTGTTTAAGGAAAATAATGGATCTAGTATACTTTAAATTTGCAAACTAAGGATAAGAGGCATACAAGACAAAATAAAAATTGCAAATAAACATAGCAATTGTCTACCAATGATGTTATTTATTTTTATAATAAACATGAGGGTCTCTAAATCCCTTATATGCTATGCTGCACAAACTTAAGAGTTTGAGCTGTTCACTAGGACTACCTAAACAGACAAGATAACATGACATAGGTGGAAAAGAGGCATTAAGCCATAACTAAGCAGAGGAGGTGGCAGAATTGCAAGCAAAATCCATGTCCTTCTACTTCCGAACTCTCTCTTTACCTATAAGATCCCATTTCCTGCTGTCACCACCAGTTTTAACCAAATAAAACCATAAAATAGTTTAAAGCAGTCTTCTATTACATAAAGAACCTGCCACCTGAAAGGGCAGACAGCAAAATGATGTAAAATGTATGTTGGCACCTAGTGTTGATATAGATAAATTTCTTCTGTATTGATATAGATGTTATAAATCATAGCTCAAGTATTTCAGAACTTACTGTTAAAGCAGCAGTTTGAAACATGATGTGCACAGACACAATCTTTCTATTAGTATAACTAAGAACACAGTTGAAAATTAGGATTAAAATAATGAAAAAAGTATTTAGTGATATGTCTATTAATAACTTTATGTGAACTGTATTTTTTCCCATTTTTTGTATGAAAATATTATTAGGACCTTTAGCATCCTCTTGTGGCCATAAACCTGCTTTGTAAACAATGTTTAAAGCAATTAGTGAGTTTTGTTTCCTTTAACATAAAGAAATTTTGCTACTTCAGCTATTTCAGCACTGCTACTGCTGAACCCAGGATAGTACAGCAACTTAATTCAATACCACATTTTAATTTCACACCTAACATTTACACAATAACTAAAAATTCTTACAAGCTATCAGAAGAAAAATACACTTGGAACTATGAGAAAACCTTCTTAAAATTTGAAAACCTGTTAGAAAGCACACATCACTTATTACAATGAATTCACATTCCCTTTGGTGGATACTGACTGTGGCCTTGATTTGAAAATATATCTGGAACAGTATTTCCATGTTTAGAAATTTATGTTGGCAAATAGAAAACGTTTTGCTAAGGTTCATTCACAGGGTGATGGTGGTATAAATACCAGTCAAATTAAAAAAACAAACCAAAAGGTAATTCCCTAATCAAGTCCAAAGGGTTTTTTTAACCATTTTAAGAGAAACCATGTGGATATGGTCCCCATGCTGAAGAGATACATGTTACAAATTGGCAACTTAACACAGCTTGAGACCATTATTTGGCAAATATTATGTAAATTGCTTGGATCTCTCTTCAAATCTGGACAATGCCAGGACAACATTGCTGGATACAAACCTTTGATACAAATTAAACTAAGTATTGTCTTGTTCACTGCAGTCTTGGGAGAGCAATGAATCACTGCCTTCTTTATGAATTTGTGTTACTCCAGCAATCTCATCTGACACAAAGTAAATCCAAATTTTCAATATTTGCCAAAAGAGTATGGTTTTCATATCTTACTTCTGTTTTCACTGCTGCACTGTTACATCTCCCTTGAGAAGTAATGTCCAAAGATGGCATTTCCATCAAGTCCTCAACAGCAACAACAGAATTATATTTATCTTCCATATTTTCCGTGTAAATTGGTATTAACACACACTGGAAAAAAGTTTTGCCTTCTTCAGCTTTACTAAGGACACTTATCAATTCCCTATAACTTCCAGATCCTTTTATTCTCTAATAATATCACCAACCAACCATTTCTTCCTTGTACTGTATGCTTCCATTTGATTTCTGTTCTGGTGTATCCTTCCATACTTGCATTTATTGGCTTCCCCTCTTTCTAATTTAAAAACATTCCAGATTAGTCAGATCTTAAGTGCTTGTGTTCTTCATCTGAAATTCTGCCTGCTGAAAACAAGCTTTACATGCACTGATAATTCCATCATCCACAACAAAAAAACTCCAAGAAAACATGATTTGGAAAATCTTTTTAGCTTTTCCCACTGAAATTTTTCCTGAAGTTACACAGAACAGTTAAAAGAATAGCTAGATTTTCCAACCACTTATTTCCCAAGCTTACTTAGAACATTATATAGGGCATTATTAACTATCATAAGGTTATGCATCAGAGGGCAGTAACTGCGAAATGTGGCAAGTGAAACCAGGGGGTTTGCCTTTTTTTTTTTTTTTTTTACAAATACTGTACCCTTCAGAAACAAATTATGTTTGTACTAGCATCTAAATTAGGCTAAGGTGAATAATTAGTATAGTTGTCCCTTTCTAAATGTGCAAGTGTTGTATGTATACTTCTCTACCATTCTGTTATCTGCCTTGAATTTTGCCAAATAAACATCAGTGGTTCATAGTTTGCTTCAGAAGTTGCCTTAACTTGCTCACTGGTGTTGCCAGTGAAGCTTCTTACCACAGACCTTAGCGACCTGTTAAAATTAACTCTTCAGTATTTTTTTTTTCTCAGCAATATTAACATGAAATTTGTCCGGTTTATTTATTTTCTAGTCCTGATTGTCTCCTTATCTTGTACAGCTTTTGTTTAAATTTGAGGACTAAGAAACCACAGATGCTTGCAGGTTGAATCAAGCAGCATTAAACTATCTTCAAGGTGCCTGTGAATCTTTAACCTACCTGGTAATAGCTGCTGAAATTAAGGCACAAACCAGCAATGTGTCTCCTTGTGGCCTGAGCACCCGATCTAAATGAAAACTGTACAGAAGAGCCTCAGAGCTCCAACATTAAGTCAGAAGATTTGCTAGTTTTGCTTGTTAAACTCAAGATACTTTAGGTCTGGATTTTACCTGTGTTTAGCACCCTATGGCACTTGTGGTCAAAAATTCCCATTGGCATGAGTTGAAACTGGTGAATTCTCAGCAAATCCAATAACAGGATCTCAACTCAGTCACACAGAAAACAAAGAACACAATCAGCAGCTACCTACATAGTGGTGTTAACCTAGATAGAAGATTTTATATTAAATATGTACAGAACAAAGCAAATGATCTGCCTGGAAATCATAAATTGAAACTCACATAACATTTTTGAGTGTGGGTATATGAACAAAGCACTGATGCACCTGCTTTCCAAACAACTGAGAATATTAAAAAAAGAATAGACCATGAAGTCAGTCACCTTTTTCCACAGAGCAAAGCACCTATTACATGGCATTCAGATCTCCAAGTGAACATTTTAGACCAAAATCAGTAGCATCTGAATTACAGCAATTGCAGTAATATAACTCCTATCTAAATCTGTGACAATGAGAAGATTAATTACTTTTCACTGGAAAAGGATCTACATTCAGATTATTCCTCTGCAAAACCAGCTAGCTAATAGTGAAGGTGCAGAAGAAAACTGTCTAAAAATTACACCACCATTTAAATACATTAAAGACAAAATAAAAAGCTCTGCTCCCACCTGGTGGCAAAAAATAGTGCAAAACCTTTAGAAGTCTAGAAAATAGAAAGTTAAATTAAATCTGAAGCAACTTGGACAAGATTAAAAAAACACCAACTTTTTCTTCTATGGCAAGCAATTCTAACTTTACAGTTGTCATAAAATAGTTTTAACTTAAAATTCATTACCAAATGATGACTTAATATTTTAACAGTACAACATGCTCTACATGTATTGATTCATAAAAACCATAATCACCTGCTTATACATATTTTTTTAATAGTCAACTGAGGTTGTGACACCTAAGTGAAAAATACACAGAAATATAAATTCTGACAGCTTTCCTCTTAAGTAGTGAAACTTACTGAGTAAGGAGGGAATGAGAGGCAAGTATATACTTCTGGGTATTCTGTACAGAAATATCCAGGTCAGCCTCTGGTTAGAGTAGAAACCTTGAAGCTGTCACACTCAAAAGGCCATTCTACTCGTATATTAGCTTGTAGCACGACCAGCAGGACTTTGCACAAGCCTTTTCACATGCAGACTATTTCACACATTCAAAATAATTATTTTTGTTCCAACACTCATGGGTCAGTGACACAAAATGCAACCAACTGGATATTTTTCTTTATGTTTTCTGACTAAATCTGCAAAACATGATCTCATGTACATTCCAGCATTTCTCATTAGAACCACAAATACGACAGGACCAATTGTCAAAGCCTCTGTATCATGCACTGCCTTCCCTGATGTACCCTCTAGACAGTTCCTTATGGCTCTTGAAAAGGCAATAGCTAGCACTGTTTCTAAATAAAACAATATTGTTTTATAATAGTGAAGGATAATTCTTCAGAATTTGACAGACATGCACCTCAAACAGCGTGTTAATAAATACATAAATAAAAATATTTCCTGAATGAGAATTTCCAAAGCAAGACCTATTTAAGATACTGTACATGTCCAGGAATTTCAGCTACTTTGACATAAATACATTAATACTCTTCCCTTCTTGTAATGGAATGCATTACAAGATTGTAAATACTGGATAATATAATGCACCATTTTCAGAACAAACTTTTCAAATGTATTCTCCACCAGCTTATTTAAAAATCACAGATCACTTAAACAGTTTGACATGTAGCGATAATTTTACAGTATCCGGGATGACAACATGGTAACGTCTCATTGGGATGTTTACTTGGGGATACAAAACTAACTTTAAATGACATCTTTCATGCAGTATTTGAACAGACGTCTTACTAAGAACATTAACAGAGGAATTTTCTCTATTGATATTATACACTCCTGCTTACAGAGTTAATACCCTTCCAGTGTAACATCCACTTGTGTGTATTAACTATACCTGCAATCTTTATGGCTACAGGATCCTCCGAAACTGGAATAGGTCCCTCTTTAACTTCAACCTGTTTTTCAGGGACCAAAGTAGATGTGGCAGGAGGGGTATACTTAGTCTCAACATAGACCACAGATGTGGAAGCAGATGGCTTGGAACTGTGAAAAAGACTAGCCCACGATTTTGCAGGCTGATTAATAGGGACTGATCCTGCAACTGGGACTGTTGCCTCAGTAGTAGGTGAAGCTTCCTCAGGCTTAGCTTGGTCTGAGTCAGTGCTTTCCACAGCACGAAATTCTACCCCACTGGCAGCTGTGTCCTCACCAGAGGATTCAAGTGTTTGTCCATTAGTAACACCAAGATTTTCAGTAGTATCAGCACCAGCATAAGACTGTACAACAGCTGTCCTTAAAGGGCTATCTCTGCCAGTCTCTGAGGGGATGCAAAACTGTTCAGAATTAGTAACACAGCATAACTCAGGTTGCCCTGCAGTTCTGGTATTGTCTAGTGCACTAGAAACAGAATTATCAGAGACAGCTTCATTAATGAAGTCCACAGAGTTGTTCGGGCTGTTGAAAGTCCTTGGTGTGGCCAGTGAAGGTATGTCTCCCGTCAGTTCTGTATCCTCTGTGCTTTTACTGTTTAGTCCTGAGGAATTTACATGGCCATTTACAAGAGCTTCTGTGGGAGCGATGCCATCACTGACATCTTCTAAGTAACTGTAGTATCCAGGTGGTCTTTTTTTCTTCTTTTTACGCTCCCTTTGTCCAAGACCATCACTTTCAGCATTAGAACCACTGTCCAAAGTGAGGTTTGGATCAGTGAACTGGCAGTCAATGGAGTTGTAGTTTGTTTCACTGAGAGTATCAGGGGGTTTCTGAGCAGGTGCACAACCAAGAATGAATTCTGGAGCCTGAGGATTCAGAGTACTTGAAATACTGTAATTTATGTTATTTAGTACAGATGAATGTGTCTCAATAACCTCATTAATACCAAATTCAATTCTCCGGTACTCTTCCCCTGGACAAGAGAAAGGAAACCTGAATTAATGAATGACACCCAATCAAAAAACTACAAAAATCAAGAAAACAACCCCATATTTTCTTACATCTCAGAAAACAAACTACATTCCCTCAAATTAAAATAATACTTATTCTCTATCGCAATCCTGAAGACTATTTCAAAACATCATTTTGTTAAAGATAAGAGTATGATTCAGATTTTCTTAAACAGGGTATGTAATTTCCCAAACCACTGCACAATTCCTGCATATGACTAACACCTATTATATTCACCTATTAAGAAAAACTATTAAGGCCCAATGACTTTAGCAATAATCTGCATTAATTACTGGATAATTGTGTATAAAATGCGGTGCAATGCTGTAACTTCCCACTTCTTCTAAAGCCAGTCTTTTCTACTGACAATTACAAAATCCAAGCCTTTACCTGTTTAACTTTTAAAAATAATTTCCACATGTGGAGTTTGGTGTAGGGGTGGTGTGGTGTGGTTTGCTTTTCCTGGTGTGTAAAGATTCATCATAATCCTTAATAACTGAAAAAGTTTTCATTAATTGTATGAAAACAAGGAAATTACATCTTTTGAAACTCTAGGCTAAAAAAAAAAAATTATGAACAGGTTTGGGTTTTTCTGGTTTGTTTTTTGTTGGTTTTTTTTCATTTATTTACCTACCTTGGAACTTTGATATGCTCTTTACAGAAAGACTAAGAAATACTCTACTGGCAGGCTACAGTACCACAAAATATTGTCAGTCACAAAGTACTGCAATTTCATGGAACCTAGTTTCATAATGCATGTGTTGTAACTAGCAACACTGAATACTTCAGTTACAGAAATTTTCATAACTATCAAGTAAAGAAATAAAATTGGTGAAACTGAGTCTCAGAATGTTAAAGGTAAGCTCATGTTTTAGTACTTAAAAGTTCTGTAGGTCTTTCAAGGATATGTATATTACTGTCTCAAAATACATTAATTTTAGTATTTTCTGTTTCCTCAAAGACAAGGAAGCTAAAAAACACATTTCAGAGTTTTAAGACTGTTACTAGAAAACCAAACAACACGAAATACTATTTCCAAAAGCAGTGTAAGTTGATGCACTGCTAAACTTTAAGGATTTTGTGCAACTTACATTATGTATGACACGTCAGTACATGCATACTTCCAAGTATACCACTCTATTTTGGCTTGTTTCCTAAAAAAAAGCCAAAAAAAAAAAGCCAAAAAAAACCCCCACCAAAACAAAAAAAAAAAAAACAAAAAAACAACCCAAACCAAAACAAACCAGAACAGCCGAAAAACAAACCCCAAAGCAAAAAAAATATAAAAACCACCACCACCACAACAAAAAAAGCAAGCAACAGTTTGGGGGAGGTGGTGGGAGAAGGTTATTTGCACACCTAAGGAAATAATCACACGGGAGCACAGAGGCTAGTGGAGAATGTTTTGATAGATAACTGTCAATGTAACTATTTTTAAACACTCCAAATACTTTCTAGAAAAGTCTGCTAATAAAAATTTTAGCTTTAGAAAAAAAATTTGGAACAAAAAAAAGAAACAATCTACAGAATACATATTTAACAAACATTGTGTGTTGAGGCCTGACTTACAAATGCAATACCAACATATTATGAATTAATAAACAAATATATATATAATGCAGTGTTAATTACTTTTCTGTTTCCATCTTTTAACTGAATAGTAAACACATTTCACTTATCAATTTCAATCCTGCTGCCAGTCAGACTAAAGGAAACAAACAAAAAAGATGAAGAAAAACTCTCCATACCCATCTCATTTCTCTAAATCATGTTAACAAGAGCCTAAATTTCAAGTTTTCTTCACCTCTACACTACACTCATCAGAAATCATTCTATAACACCATGCCTGTCAATCCACCATTCAGCAAGTACTTCTTCAATCAGTGACTTGCTATCACCAACCAGAAAAGAGGGCTTAAATTTCTTTTAATAAAAATCAGCAGCCTAGAGGCAGGGAGGTGGAAAGCTACTGCCTTATACCCACTGAAGAGGGAAGGTCTGGGAGATCTCAGGCATCACCTAGCTGATTAGCAGCAGCACTAACTGGCTACCAGCCCTGTCAGGACACACAGCTCAAAACCAGCCACAGCTTCATCTGCTTGCAAATGCAGTGCACAGGGTTTTAAGAAATATGGGTGTCATGGTTTAACCCCAGCCAGACAACTTGTGCACTTACTCCCAGTGAGTGGTGCCAGGCTGGAAGCAATCGAGGCCCACGTTAGTCCCCCCCCTTCCCCAGGGGCTGCCCCCCTTCCCTGCTCCCAGAGGGATGGGGAGGAGAATCGAAAGAATGCAACTCCCACGGGCTGAGATAAGAACAGTCTAGCAACTAATGTACAATACAAATCACCACTGCTACCACCAACGACAACAATTATAAGAGAAAATAGCAAGGGAAAGGAGTACAATACCACGCGCCGAACAACAAGTCTGACCCGGCAGACCCCCTGTCCTTCCGGGTAATTCCCAGTTCCCCCCTGGGCATGACGTGCTGTGGTATGGAATACCACTTTGGTCAGTTTGGGTCAGGTGTCCTGTCTCTGCTTCCTCCCGGCTTCCCCTCCTCCCTGGCAGACCATGAGGCTCACAAAGTCCTTGGCCAAACCAAAACACCATTTTTATCAACTTTGTTCCCAGACTGAAAGTCAAAACACAGCACTGCACCAGCTACCAAGAAGGAGAAAAAATGACTGCTACTGCTAAACCCAGGACAATGGGACACAAGTCCACAACAGAAATATTCCTCATTAGTTCTTCTGCTTATGAAGCAACTTATTAGTTCAAGCATGAACCAAAAGTTAGTTCTTTACCCTTTGTTACAATAGTACAAAGCACAAGGACAACTCACAATTCTTAGTATTCCTCCAGCCATGATAAGAATGAACTACTGGGCACATTTCAAATCCCTACCAGTTCAAAATAATCTGTGACTTCTGCTTCTTTTCCAAAACCCCAATTAAAAAATTTTAAAAAATTAAAAAATTTCTTTGAAACAAAAAATGTGATGAGTTAAGTCTACCACAGCCAGAAGTGTTCACTTCTGCACTCCTCTCCTGCTCCTCTCCAGCAAGCTTCCAGCTCTTGTGGCACCAAAAGCTAAGACAGCAAAAGCAAAAATAATCCAAGCAAGTTTCATTTTCCTGATTTTAGTGAATTTTACAGTGTTCTGTACAACAGACAATCACAAAAGCCAACTCAGGACAAGTGAGGAGCAGAAAACAAAACACATCCCTTACAATTACAGCACACTGATAATTTAGCTGAAAGTCCAACATGAACATCCTAGACTAAAACCTTGCTAAGAGCATAACCGATATTAAACTTTACACCCTACAGCAGGATTAGAATAATAAATACCAGTAGCTACTGTACAGTTAGTCTATGGAATGATTGGCAAAAGCTCATTTGCCATAAGATTGTGTCAGGTTCATTTAAAGAAAATGAGAGGTAATTTTTTCTATTTGTTTTGACTTTCCACTTTGCTTCTGGGCATCTTTGTTTCAATCTACTTCACAGTGCTGTTCCTGAATGGACTGAAACAGATATATCTGTCATGAACAAAATGACACACAAACAAGTATCAACAGATGCTTCAAGGACAAATTCTATGTACTATAGTGCCCTAGGTACAGCTGTAACAGTTATTTTTCACCATCTTAGTAGCTGGTGCAGTGCTGTATTTCAGCTTTAGTCTAAGAAAAATGCTGATAACACATCAACGTTTTAGTTGTCACTAAGCAGTGCTTACCCCAATCAAAGACTTTTCAGTCTTTTATGCCCTGCCAGTGAGGAGGGGCACAAGAAGCCCAGAGGAAACAGACAGGACACCTGACCCAAACTAGCCAAAGGGGTATTCCATATGACAGCTCATCATGCCCAGTATAGAAACTGGGGGGAGTTACACAGAAGGCCCAGATCGCTGCTTGGGTCTGGCTGGGTACTGATCGGCGGGTGGTGAGCAACTGCATTGTGCATCACTTGTTTTTATTCTTTTCCTTTCCCCTTTTATTTTTATATTCTCTCCCCTTGTTATTTCCCTTATAATTATAATTACTGGTAGTAGAAGTACTTTTGTATTTCTTGTGGTTTAAGCCCAGACAGTAACTCAGAACTACGCAGCTCACTCCCCCTTGTCTTCCTCCTCCCACCCCCAAAGGGATGGGGAGGAGAATCAAAAGAACTCCCACAGGTTGAGATAAGAACACTCCAGTAACTAAGGTATAACACAAAACTACTACTTCTGCCACCTATAATAATAATGACAAGGGAAATAACAAGGGAAGAGAATATAACCGCTCACCACCCGCCAACCAATACGCAGCCTGACCCGAGCAGTGAGCTCACCCTTCAGGGTAACTGCCCCCAGTTTATATACTGGGTATGACATGCTGTGGTATGGAACACCCCTTTGGCTAGTTTGGGTCAGCTGTCCTGTCTCTGCTTACTCCCAGGCTTCCCCTCCTCCCTGGCAGAGCATGAGACTCAGAAAGTTCTTAGTCAGAGTAAACATTACTTAGCAACAACTAAAACTATCGGTGTTATCAGCGTTATTCCCAGGCTGAAAGTCAAAAACACAGCACTGCACCAGCTACTAAGGAGAGAAATGACTGCTACTGCTGAACCCAGGACAGTACTATAGTAACTGGAGTGTTCTTATCTCAACCTGTGGGATTTATGTTCTTTCAATTCTCCTCCCCATCCCTCTGGGAGTGGGGGGGAAGGGAAAAAGGTGGGGAGCAATAGAGCAGCTGCATGGTTCTGAGTTACAGGCTAAGCTTAAACCATGACATATAGCAAAAACTGTGAATACATATACTAATTAGTCTGAACAGAGTTCTACCTATTAGAGCTTCATCTGTGATGTAATTATTCCTAGTAAGTATTAACAGATCTAATTCTGCAATAAAGTTAAATACTGAAGTACAGAAAAAAAAATTATGGGGAATAACGTGGTCAGTATGCACCATCTTATTGTAATTATAATTACTCTGCATAAGCATAGCATTCCATTTTCATTTCTACAGCTTCTTATGCAGCCATTACAGTGATAATATGCATGCACAGTACAGTGCAAGCTTATTAAAGACATTTTTCAGGCAAAACTTAATTTGCTGTCATTACCTAATCTCAGGGCTGGGAGGGGTTCTCTCAGGGTCTAGGAATGATATGAAAAAAATTTGTGCAAACCAACTTTCTGTATGGCTAGTGAACATTAAAATCTCAGTCTTAAAGAACAGAACTTAAATCCATAGTCAGACAAAGCAATATATGACTGGACACCTTTATCATCAATGAGAGACAATTCATACCATATGGCCCTTTTAATGAACTTTTCAAATTCCTATTAAAAATACTCAGGGTCCTAAACCTGGACTTGTACTGGAGCTCCTCAATTTTCAAAAATGTTGTGTACCTGATTTCACCTGTTGTCCTGCTTTATGACTGGCTCTTATTTTCCTTTATATGCAAGGCCAAAGCTGCTAAGCATAATGATCATGTTTTCCTAAACATTAATGTGCATTTTGGTCCTCTTAAGTACTTTTTAGAACTGTCCAGTCTGACACTTGAATTATTTTGAAGGAGATTTGGATGTTGTTTGCATCACACATATACATCTGGGTAAGTCTCAGCTTCCTTGCTTTACGCTGGTTCAGGGAAAGGAAAAAAATAAAAAAGCAAGCACACACCAATTTACCTGCTGCTTAAAATAATATTGATGTTTGGTTTAAACTATGCAGAGTGATGATCACATAACTCCTACTTAACTGTCAACTTCATATAGCTATGAAGGCCAGGTTGTAAGGTGTATAGGTGAGGACAAGAATAGACATATGACTGATACAGTTTTAAAACTAGAACTCTGTAATGTATTTTTACATCAAGAGTCATATCTTCACCAAAAAGGGGAAAAAAAAGGATTTTCCATGAAAATGGCTGAGCCGGACAAAAACAAGAATCAAAGGGAACACTGAGCAGAGCACTGCTTGCAGAACTGTTTTTAGGCCGCAACTGCCAGAAAATACTCATGCTAAATGTCACAGTAGTTACTTGTTTCTTCAGTACAAGTTCTCTAGCAAGCTTCAGCCCCCTGTGTTTTTACAGCTACATCCCACAATATTTAAAGCAAGGCACTAAGATCGTGTGGCAGCACAATCAAGGAGTAAGCACGTCTACCCTAATTAGCTGAAGTTCAATGCACTATTTTCAAATACTTTCACAGATCTCATTCAATAAAGGTGTTTAAAAAAACCACCTGCCAAATATATGTATATATATTTGCTGAATGAGTTCTGAAGATTAAAGAAAAGCTGTAGTGAATCTAAGGAAAGTGTCACAACCTTGAAATTTAAAAAAAATGGATACTGATTTCTTACCATAATGAAACTTACCTGTGGGCTTAATACCACATGAAACTGTTTCATTGTATGGGGGGAGCTGTACAAAAAAGAAATGGAAGACAAAGCAGCTCTTAACATTTGATAACAGTTTCATTTGAAATATCTGAATCCTTTAAAAATAACATCATTGGTAAGGTCTGATTTTCTGAGAGTATGTCTTCTATATTTCTCAAATCCCACACTGTAGCTTCAAGTGTCCTTTCAGATTACCAGTTACTGAAAGATAAAGATTATCTTGGTTACACACCACAGGCTCATCAACTTCTCAAGCAATTTACCTCACAGCATCGGGATCTTCCTTCATCAACAGTAACTGACCATGATTTCAAAATGAGGAACATATCCTCTTTTTAGACAGAAACTAAGGTTGAACAAATGACCTGTGAAAGGATGAAACAAAGTTTTGCACAGACAATAGTCACACCTAATTTTTTCAACTCTCAACCTGGTTCAGCTATAGTGATGTCCTTGAAATGTTTCAATTAAGGTATATTCTTAACCATATTTAACAGAAAAATTTATGATCATCAGCCTAAGCATAACCTAACCACAGCATATATTTATAAACCAGATAGAAACATGTCTATTATAAAATACTGGCAACATTTTATAGTCTCAGTGGTCAATAGAACCCTTGCTATTGTGTAACCACAGGAGAGCAATTTCTAATTCCTCCCTCACCTGCCTGCAAACTACCCAGCAGTTGAAAGCCTTCTCCTGTGCCTGCATGAACTGGGAGCCACTGCTACACTGCAGTCCAGCAGCTCTCTGGGTAACAGCTGAACTATTTCTGCAGTGGGAGATAAAATATTGAGTATAGCGCAGTTTTATAATGCTATTATAAATATTCATTGTAATGGTGTAACAAATATCAAAGGCTTCTCCATTAAAGTCTTCAATTCTCTAAAGTTACAGATAATTACATACTGCCTTCTTAAAGCACTGTAGACAGCAGTGCACTGGAAATGGCAAGAAAAATATTCCTAAAATTCCATTATTAAAAAGCACATAAAAAGATCACATACTGTAAATCAATTTATAAACCATAATACATCTTAATACATTAACTTTCTTGGTCAAAAATGAGAATCAGTGGGTCAGAAAAGGCTCCAAGCTATTAAGAGCCTATTATCTATATTAATATTGAACACAGTTCCAATATAATGTTATAGTTAGAGCTAAAAAAGTTACTTGGAAAGTCTTCAGTCAGCAGTTTATGATAAAACTTGTAATTCTTGTTTTTCTCCAATTCAAAAGTCTTAAGAAAATACAAAGTAGAAAAGAAAAAAAAACAGCGCACCTATTGGTCCCCCATGTATCTGGTTAACCAACAGCACCTATATTAAAGCAGAGATTTAGATTTCTGAGTTGACCTGTTTCATACAACTGGGTCATCTGAGTCATCTCAGACAACAGGTATCTGATATAACATGTATTAAGAACTCCATGTATGAAGAGACATTCTAGACAGCTTTTAGCTTTAACTAGTCCCTTGCCTCAGTCCACCCTTCAGTCTATAGGGAAAGGACTTCAGAACACCAGCATCAACAGATACTGGGACTCCCAGAACTGGCACTGCCCCCAACAGAATGTATGTCAAACACCCACCACTGCAGTATTATAATCTCAGTCTTGTCTGTCTTGAATTTCACCTTTTTTTTTTTCAGACCACTTTTCTCTGAAATATCTGCAGTGTAAAACTAATAAGCATAATTTTTATTTCATCATCCAGATAATTGAAACATTGACCTGAACCAGATCAAGGACAAACTTACAGAACATCATTCAATACAGTTTTTTATTTTGATAGCTAACCGGTAAGTGGTACACTTGGGACGGTTATAAAATGAAGTAATGCTGGTTCTAATCCTGTAGGTTCATGTTTCCTCAACATACTTCATGAGAATAGCTTTATAGAAGTCAAGGAATGATGCTTTCATCTTCTACAACGTAAGCATTAGCACAGCTGACATAGGACACTTGAGGTGACACTAGACAGGATGCAAACATCACACTGCTGCTACTGTATTTAATGGTGGGAAAACAGCAATATTGGCAGAAGAAACAGGTACTACCTGAAAACCTATTCTGCATTACTTCCCACCTACCAGAGAAGATACAAAGTTATCCCTAAAGGCAAGTAGAAGCTCTTTTTTGCTTTCTAAACTTCCCCACCCCATTCCCTTCATGCACCTTTATTGTTTAGCAGTATACTATGTTAATTATACTTAGAAAATTAAGTTGCAGGAAACTAAGTCACAATAACAATGGTCATCAGATTTGTAAAATGCGACAAAAGGATTTCCCCTTCTATAGTTGTAAGTGTTCATTTACTTTATATTGAGGGGGGAGGATGGAAGCATGACTTAAATGTTAAGATGATAAACATGGAACCTAACCTACAGAAATATTATTTTCCAAGCCTGGAGCTTAGGACAATGGCATAATACTCTTCCCTACAAAGTAAAACAGTTTCTTCATTCTTTACCAAGAACTACAAAGAATAAGAATCTACAATACTATCTGTAATATGTTATAAACTCAAACATGCAAAGACAACTGCTTCCACTCTGTAGTTCTCACTGCCACAGTAATTATTTCAATATTTATCCATTTCTCAGAGCTCATGCACAGCCTTCGTTGTACGCAGAGCTTTGATGGTTGGTCAGCAGTGCTCCATCTGCCAAAAAAATACTAAGAACCCCTGTGTTTCCAAAGGCTCACAAGACTTAGAAGACCACCTTACAACTGAGAACACTTCTGAAGAAGTTTTCTCTACAGCTATTCCAGCTCTGGAAGATGACAAGCAGAAGGTGGAATAATTAATTTCTTATTTCTAAAATATTACTTAACATCCACAGAGACAGAAAGAAGACTCCTGTTCAATATCTGCAGTTTGTAAATTAGCAAGCTAAAAGAATGATAAAGAAATAATTGTAGTTTTAAATTTCAAATATACACAAAGAGATGGAGCTTTAAAATGTAATTTCTAAAAGAAGCTTAAAGTAGATCTTACCTCAACAGAGCATCGCGGAGTCACAAAGAACTGATTAAATTCATCAGGACTGAACTCCCCAAAAATGTACTAAAAATAAAAGAGAAGCATCTTTGTTACAGAAGGATTTATATGCAATACAATTAATAAATTCATTATGAATTCTATTAAGATACTAGCATTCCAAAAGACCTGTGTGTTGGGAGCCAGAAACTCATCTCTTTCCATTCCAACTCTCATATTAATTCCTTCCCAAGCCTTTAGCAAGGTACTTCAGGCTCTAAAACTGTATACAATGCATTTTCCTTCAAACTCCCACTAGAGATAATCACAGCACAAACTGCACTTCATCCTCTGACCCATCTTAAACCAACTTGTAGGGCAAGAAATTGCATCAATTCATGTACGACCTAGATACACACTGGTTAACCTTCTAAAACGTACATATTTACCCTTCAAACAGGGAAAAAAAACCCAAAAAAACAAGAATCAGTTTTCTGGAGTTCTGCTAAACTAATGAGTTACACAAGACTAATGCTACCACTTACCTGAGCGCACAAGCAGAGAACTGAAACTGCCTAGGTATAGAAAAATACACAAGATCTAAATATCAGTTTTGGCACAGATACTCTTAGGATTCTGTTATCCCTGTGCCTGAAACTCCACACATTAAACCTAAAATGCCTTTTCCCAATATTATCTTCCTGTACCCTTCCAGATATTTTGCATCTATACTTTTACTTAAAATAAAAAGACCACCAAAAAAACCACCAAACAAAAAAAAACACAAAATACCACCAAGATGGGAGTTCATATTTAGTTTCCAGAAAATGCAACATTCCCAATAAGAAGACCTTACATGTTGGCATTTCATAGCAACCAGAAGCTTCTATAAACTTCTGGTCCAGTTTTAATTCACTGAATAGCTTCTAAACACCCAGGACAGCAGGGAGATACCGGGACAGAAAGGAGTCAAACAAGAAGTTAAATAAACTGACAAAACACACAAGTCCAGAGGACCTGATGCAATCCAGCCGCGGTTCCTGAAGGAGATGGCAAAGGAAGTTGCTAAGACGCTGTCCATCATATTTAAAAAACCATGGAAGTCAGGTGAAGTTCCCAATGACTAGGAAAAAGGGAAATATAACCCCCATTTTCAAGAAGAGGAAAATGGATGACCTGGGGAATTACAGACCAGTCAGTTCCACCTCCATGCCTAGCAAAATCTTGGAGCAGATTCTCCTGGAAGGCATGCTAAGGCACGTGAAAAACAACAAGGTGCTTGGTGACAGCCAGCATGGCTTCACTAAGGGGAAATCCTGCCCAACCAATTTGGTGGCCTTTTATGATGGGGCTATGGAACTGATAGTCAGGAGTAGAGCAGTTGATGTCATCTACCTGGACTTGTGCAAAGTTTTTGACACTGTCCCACACGACATCCTTGTCTCTAAACTGGAAAGAAATCAATTTGATAGGTGGACTACTCGATGGATAAAGAATGGGCTGGATGGCCACACACAAAGAGTTGTAGTCAATGGCTCAAGGTCCAGCTGGAGACCAGTAACGAGTGGCGTCCCTCAGGGATCGGTGTTGGGACTGGTCTTGTTCAACATCTTTGTCAGTGACATGGACAGTGGGATTGAGTGAACCCTCAGCAGGTTTGCCGATGACACCAAGCTATGCGGTTCAGTTGATATGCTGGAGGGAAAGAATGCCATCCAAAGGGACCTTGACGCCCTTGTAAGGTGAGCTGATGCCATCCTTACGAAGTTTAACCATGCCAAGTGCAAGGTTTGACACCTGGGTCAGAGCAACCCCATGCACAGCTATTGGTTGGGCAGAGAAGAGATTCAGAGCAGCCCTGCAGAGGACTTGCTGCTGGTCGATGAGAAAATGAACATGAGCGCTTGCAGCCCAGAAAGCCAACCGTATCCTGGGCTGCATCAAAAGGAGCATGACCAGCAGGTCAAAGGAGGCGATCCTGCCCCTTTACTCTGCTTTCGCGAGACCTCACATGAAGTACTGTGTACAGTTCTGGTGTCCTCAGCATAAAAAGTACATGGAACTGTTGGAAGAAGTCCAGAGGAGGCCCATAAGGCTGATCAGGGGTCTGGAGCACCTACCGTATGAAGACAGGCTGAGAAAGTTGGGGCTGTTCAGCCTGGAGAAGAGAAGGTTGTGTGGAGACATCATAGCAGCCTTCTAGTGCCTGAAAGGGGGCTATAGGGATGCTGGGCATGGACTACTGTCGTTTAAACCCTGTCGTCATGTTAGCCACTCAGTCTCCTCGTCCCCCCCTTCTTGCCCTCCCCCTGCTCCCAGAGGGATGGGGAGGAGAATCAAAAGAATGCAACTCCCATGTGTTGAAATAAGAACAGTTTAGTGACTAAGATATAACACAAATCACTACTGCTACCACCAATAATAATGATAAATGAAATAGCAAGGGAAGAGAATACAACATCTTGCCACCTGCCGACCGATAACTCGCCCCACCCAGCCCGACCGAGCACCGACCCATACATAGTCCAATCCCATAGTCAACTAGCCCTTCCGGGTAACTCTCAGTTACATCCTGGGCGTGATGTGCTATGGTATGGAATACCTCTTTGGTCAGTTTGGGTCAGGTGTCCTGTCTCTGATCCTCCCGGCTTCCCCTCTTCCCTGGCAGAGCATGAGGCTCACTAACTCCTTGGTCAGTCCAAACATTTGAGCAGTAACTAAAAACATCGGTGGTATCAGCACTGTTCCCAGGCCAAAAGTAAAAAACACAACGCTGCACGAGCTACTAAGAAGGAGAAAAAATGACTGCTACTGTTGAACTCAGGACAACTATTCATTAGGGACTGTAGTGACAGGACAAGGGGTAACGAGTTAAAACTTAAACAGGGGAAGTTTAGATTGGATATAAGGAAGAAATTCTATACTGTTAGGATAGTGAGGCACTAGAATGGGTTGCCCCGGGAGGTTGTGAATGCTCCATCCCTGGCAGCGTTCAAGGCCAGGTTGGACAGAGCCTTGAGTGGCATGGTTTACTGTGCAGTGTCCCTGCCCATGGCAGAGGGGTTGGAACTAGATGATCTTAAGGTCCTTTCCATCCCTAACTATTCTATGATTGTATGATTCTGTGACTACTAAATTTTGTTATCACATCACAGACTTACAGCACAAACACTGTTCTCTGTCTTGGACCTAAGTTAAGTTAAAAGTATTTTAACCCTATGTTTTCCAGGCACTTGCTTTCCTTATATCAGTATTGCATCTCACTTTCTGACAATTATATGGTGGGGCCTCTTCAGCATGCATTACTTCCTCCTCTGGTGACATTCCAAAATCTTTGCCCTCTGGCCAGTCCATGATGACTTCTAGAATTCTTGGATGATTGGGATTTCCTATTTGAGCTTGTTGTGTAATTAGTGCAGCCCACTTATTCCATGTTGCATCAATTGCATGATGTGTAGAGGAGACCCCCCCTTTGAACATCCAGCCCATTATATGCACCCGAAGTACAGAGGTGATGACCACACTGAGAATGCATACCAGACCAGTTTCATGATCAGTGATTCGATTCTATTCCACGTCTGATTACTATCATTAGATAGTATTAATGATCACTTTGTGTAACCTGTCTTCATACAGGAGGTGCTCCAGTCCCCTGATCATCACCGTGGCCCTCCTCTGGACTTGTTCCAACAGTTCCATGTCTTTTTCATGTTGAGGACACCAGAACTGTAGACAGTACTTCACGTGAGGTCTCGCAAAAGCAGAACAGAGGGGCAGGATCACCTCCTTCGAGCTGCTGGTCACACTCATTTTGATGAAGCACAGGATACAGTTGGCTTTCTGGACTGCAAGCAAACACTGCTGGCTCATGTTCATTTTCTCATCAACCAACACCCCCAAGTCCTTCTCTGCAGGGCTGCTTTGAATCTCTTCTCTACCTAACCTGGAGCTGTGCCTGGGATTGCTCCAACCCAGGTGTAGAACCTTGCACTTGTCATGGTTAAACTTCATAAGGTTGGCATGGGCCACCTTACAAGCATGTCAAGGTCCCTTTGGATGGCATTCCTTCCCTCCAGCGTATCAACCAAACCACACAACTTAGTGTCATTGGCAAACTTGCTGAGGGTGCACTCAATCCCTCTGTCCATGTCACCGACAAGATCAGACCCAACACCGATCCCTGGTGGGGACACTACAGGTCTCCAGCTTGACCTTGAGCCACTGACCACAACTCTTTGTGTGCGGCCATCCATCCAGTTCTTTAACCATCGAGTGGTCCATTCATCAAATTGATTTCTTTCCAATTTAGAGACAAGGAGGTTGTGTGGGACAGTGTCAAATGTTTTGCACAAGTCCAGGTAGAAGACATCAACTGCTCTACCACTGTCCATCAGTTCTGTAGCCCCATCATAGAAGGCCACCAAAATTGGTCAGGCAGGATTTCCCCTTAGTGAAGCCATGCTGGCTGTCACCAAGCAAATTGTTGTTTTTCACGTGCCTTAGCATGCCTTCCAGGAGAATCTGCTCCAAGATTTTGTTAGGCATGGAGGTGGGACTGACTGGTCTGTAATTCCCCAGGTCATCCATTTTCCCCTTCTTGAAAATGGGGGTTATATTTCCCTTTTTCCAATCTTCGGGAACTTCACCTGACTGCCATGATTTTTTAAATATGATGGACAGTGGCTTAGCAACTTCCTTTGCCAGCTCCTTCAGGACCCACAGATGGATTTCATCAGGTCCCATGGACTTGTGTATGTTCAGGTACTTAAGATGGTCTCGAACAAAATCCTCTCCTACAGTGGGCCTACGTTCTTCATTCGCACAGTCCCTGCATCTGCCTTCCAAGACTTGGGTGGTGCAGTTGGAGCCTTTGCCAGTGAAGACTGAGGTGAAAAAGTCACTAAGAACCTCAGCTTTCTCCAAATCCAGGATAGCCAGTTCTCCTGATAGTTTCCGGAGGGGGCCTACGTTGTCCCTAGTCTGTCTTTTATTTGTTATGTACCTATAGAATCCCTTCCTGCTATCCTTAAAATCCCTAGCCAAGTTTAATTCTAACTGGGCCTTAGCTTTCCAAACCTGGTTCCTAGCTTCCCGGACAACATCCCTGTATTCTTCCCAGGCCGCCTGTCCTTGCTTCCACTTTTTATAAGCCTATTTTTTCCTTTGAATTTTTAGTCTAACTAACATGAGTGATCATCCTTCTAATGAGTGAATGTTGTGGTTTAAACCCAGCCAGACATCTTTTTCACTCACTCCCCCCTTCTTGCCCTCCCCCTACTCCTGGAGGGACAGAGAGGAGACTCAAAAAGAATGCAACTCCCACAGGCTGAGATAAGAACAGTTTAGTAACTAAGGTATAACACGAATCACTACTGCTACCACCAATAATAATAATAATGATAAAGGAAATAATAAGGTAAGAGAATACAACACCTCACCACCCGCTGACCGATAACTCACCCCATCCAGACTGACCAAGCACCAACTGATACCTCCTCCAACCCTGCAGTCCCCTAGCCCTTCCGGGTAACTCCCAGTTACATCCTGGGCATGACGTGCTGTGGTATGGAATACTTCTTTGGTCAGTTTGGGTCAGGTGTCCTGTCTCTGCTTCCTCCCGGCTTCCCCTCCTCCCTGGCAGACCATGAGGCTCACAAAGTCCTTGGCCAAACCAAAACATCACTTACCAGCTCTGTTCCCAGCCCGAAAGTCAAAACGCAGCACTGCACCAGCTACCAAGAAGGAGAAAAATAACTGCTACTGCTAAACCCAGGATGTTTCGCACCATCCTTCTGATTATCAGTTAGTCTGGAGGCAGTGACTCCCAAACATCTGCTAGCTTAGGATATTCCTTGTCTGCCCATCCTGTTTTGCTTGCAATAAATTTTGTACAAAGGTCACACGGCTCTAAATCTTTGCCAGCTATCAGAAAATTACAGATATGGCTGGTTTCAGCTAGTTTTGGGATTACTGGGGCATCCATCTATGCCAAAGGTGAAAAGTGCACCATGAGGAAGACTGCCTACTTCATCTTGAAGACCCCTGCCCACAACCATCAGAGGGCAGTGCTTAATTGCCAAAAGGGAGGAAACTTACGATAATGAATACCTAAATTAATTGTAAAATCCCTGCCCCCCTCTCAGAAACCTAATGAATATGCATGTTTTTGTGTAATAAATATCTGCTTGCTTATCCCCTCATTGTGCAAGTTAGGAGTAGCAATCCCCCTTGCACCCGGTGCCGTAATAAACATACCTGCTTTATAACTCTCTGAGTTGTAGAGTCTGATTCCGTGCTTCAGTATGCCCTGTTTACTGATGGGTCCTGCCATATTGTGGGAAAGCATCAGAGATGGAAGGAAACTGTATGGAGTCCCCTACAACAAGTTGTAGAAACTGCTGAAGGATAGGGTGGGTCAAGTCAGTTTGCAGAAGTGAAAGCCATCCTGCTGGCCTTGGACATTACTGAACAAGAAAAGTGTCCAGTAATCTATCTCTCTATTGACTCAGGGATGGTGGCAAATGCCCTGTGGGGGTGGTTGCAGCAAAGGAATCAGAGCAACTGGCAACACAGAGGGAAATCCATCTGGGCTGCTGCAAGATATCACTGCCCGGGTGCAGAACCTGGTGGTGAAGGTACACCACAAACACGCTCATGTGCCCAAGAGTCAAGACACTGAGGAACACCAGAACAAGCAACAAGTGGATCAAGCTGCTAAGATTTAAGTGGCTCAGATGGATTTAGATTGGCAACATAAGGGTGAATTTTTAGCCTGGTGGGCCCATGACACCTCAGGCCATCAGGGCAGAAATGCAACATATAGATGGGCTCATGATCAAGGGGTGGACTTAACAATGAACATTATTGACCAGGTTATTCACAAATTTGAAACATGCTGCAAGTAAGCCAAGCTGTTAAAGCCTCTTTGGTATGGAGGACAATGGCTGAAGAACAAATATGGGGAGGCCTGGCAGACTGCATCACACTCCCATGAACCCACCAAGGCAAGTGCCATGTGCTTACCATGGTGGAAGGAAACACAGGATGGCTGGAAACATACATTGTGCCCCACACTACTCCCAGAACAACTAAAACATTGGTATGTTATCAGCATTATTCTCAGACTAAAGCCAAAACACAGCACTGCCACCAGCTACTAGGAAGGAGAAAAATAATTGTTACAGCTGAACCCAGGACATAACTGCAGCTGCAAGTTGTGGAAAACTAAAATCTCTCCCAAAGAGCACCATGGCTAGGTAAGTCACCCACAAAATGCTTTTCACAAGCAATTTGCCAGGGCAGGATTTAAGATAACAAATTTTTTACCTGACTTAATCTTTGTCATCTGGACTCCATCCTGACAAGGAATACAGATTAAGACCCTCAGAGGCAGTTGAGACCACCTACGCAGGACTGATGGGCCTCTTCTGAAGGCTTATCTTCCTATCTCAACCCTAAATTTCAGAAGTGCTGAATGCTTAGATCCACAGGTGAGTGAGATTTAACCTAGAAAGTTTAATATTAATCTCAATGCAGTGCAAAGTCCTATTAGAACCACTTTGGCCACCAAGAAAGGATAAAAAAAGACAATGGAAGACACTACACATTTAACAGTGACAGTAAGAGAAAGCACCACCTGCTCCTTTCACCAAGGCCACACAGATTTTATTTGGTTTCTTGTTTTGCTGTATTCACAATCCCACCTCTTGTGCTGCCCCAGTTCTGGCACACACTCAATGATCAGCACAGCGATTATACTCTACCTGAGAGGAAATGATCCAATGATTTTTTGTTTTGTTCACTAGGGGAAGGACGGTTAAGAGAGGGTGAAGAACCAGCATAAAGTAAAAGATTCAAGCTGCCAGGAGCGACAGCAGAGAACTCATCTTACTAGCTGAGGCTAACCAAGTTAAAATTTAGCTAAACAAAACCATACATATAGAATAATAGAATAGTTAGGGTTGGATCTCAAGAAGAAACAGGACAAAAGGCAAAGAATATTCTTTAGCTATCCAGCTCAATGTGTTATTGTAAAAGTCAGTCAGAGAAACTCTCTAAGACTCAATTTGGAGTTTCAGAAAGCAGGCATTCTTTACTGCAGCACTGGGCACACACATGAATCATTTCGCAAAGGGGAGCGCACCTGATACTTGCCAACAGAAGCTATATATTTAGCATAATCCTGCATATACTCAGCTTTTTCTAGGAACTAATTATAATATTTGCATCCTAATTACACATGTGCTTTCTTAATGAGTGGGGGCTTTTGGTGGTCATCAATAGTCTTCCTCATTGTTTACTGAATGACCTCAGTGCTTGCACACACTTCCAAGGACCTAGTGCTGAGCTAGCAGCTGGTATGTCTTTGCTTCTGTTCTGTTCCAGTCTCACTCCACGCTGGGTGCCGCTCTGCTATATTGAAGGCTGGCATCCTTGGTCTTATTTACTGTCTTCCTAGTTGTTATCAGCCGCATGGTGTTCCTTCCCCCATCAGCCAAACATTCATTTCTCTCTACGTGTTAGTAAGTTAGAACAGTTAAGCCTATTCTGCTATGCTAAAGGCACGCACACTACTGTTAAAAATTTAAGGTTACAACTGAACTGGGAACTATTCCTCACAAAGACAGAAGAGAGACCAACCTAAGACCATGAAAGGAAGATAACGAGAGAAGTTCAGCCAAAGGTCAACAAAGATATGGCCACCAGGGTTTCCAAAGACCCTTGGGACCCTCACTCAAAATAAATGGCCTACGCTCCAGTGGGCAGTAACCTATGTTAATTAGTTCTGGAGAGAAATTATAATATTTATAAGATTTCTGGGAATTATAATGTATATGTATGAGATGAATGCTTATAAGCAAGAAATATGTAAGAATCTGTATGCACATTTTCCAACCTTATGAAGTTTAACCATGACAAGTGCAAGGTCCTACACCTGGGTTGGAGCAATCCCAGGCACAGCTACTGGTTGGGTGGAGAAGAAATTCAGAGCAGCCCTGCAGAGAAAGACTTAGGGGTGTTGGTTGATGAGAAAATGAACATGAGCCGGCAGTGTGCGCTCACAGCCCAGAAAGCCAACTGTATCTTGGGCTGCATCAAAAGAAGCGTGACCAGCAGGTTGAAGGAGGTGATCCTGCCCCTCTACTCTGCTCTCGTCAGACCTCACTTGGGGTATTGTGTGCAGTTCTGGTGTCCTCAACATAAAAAGTACATGGAACTGTTGGAACAAGTCCAGAGGAGGGCCACGAGGATGATCGGGGTCTGGAGCACCTCCCGTATGAAGACGGGCTGAGAAAGTTGTGGCTGTTCAGCCTGGAGAAGAGAAGGTTGTGTGGAGACCTCATAGTAGCCTTCCAGTATCTGAAGGGGGCCTATAAGAATGCTGGGGAAGGACTCTTCATTAGGGAATGTATTAGTAGGACAAGAGGTAACAGGCTCAAACTTGGGAATACTTAAAACTCAGTCTTAAATGCATATGTTACAATTTCATAAAGTAAAGTTAGGGTTTAGAATCCAAAATTTAAAATATCGGACACACAAAATTTTTCACCATGAAGCATAACCCTTTGTTCCATAATTCCCAGTTGTATGTTTAATAAACAAGTAAAACACATCAGAAAGAAAAACCACAGTTCTAGCATGATTAATTCTTTGGAAATTATCATCTTACATTGCTGAAATGGCATTAGTGACAAATAATCATAATCCAATGGCCCAAGGCCAGCAACTTCTATTACAAAAGAATTGGCTGTTTTGTATGACACAGCATGCTACACGTGTATCACTAAACAGAAATGAGACTGCTTAGTTTACTTATAAACAGAAGTTCACTTAACTGTACAAGTATTTTAACAGCTACATGAATGGAAAAAGCAATTTATCTAAGCAACTGCCTACAAAAACTGATTAATAAGTAAATGGCTGTAACTATTCTAAGAAGTCCCCCAATCAGTGCTATAGTCTAGAATGCACAGAATAAATAGCAGCAACTCGCAGAACCTGTGGATTTTATTCCAGTATTTGCATGCTTCCATTTAGTTCCAAATTTGAGTTCTATGTCAGCTTTCTCAGATTTCCTTTTTTAAAATCCATATTCACCCACTTTACTCTGCATGGATTCACCATTCACATTTTAGAAAGGCAAATGATACCTTCTGGCTATCTAAACTTACAGCTTCAGCTGGAGCCTGAATTCCAGAAACCACAGAAGCCTACAACTGCTCCCTCCACTGGCAAAAGTTTTAGCAAAAGGATGAATCCAGGCCTTCAGAGCAATGAAAGCAAGACTCAGAAATGAAGGGAGACAAATCCAGCTTCTTCACTCCTTTAAGACAAAGAACAGCAACTGTTCCTTGTTTGGACAGGAGAGAAGCAGCAGCTACAGCAAGACGATGTGTGGAGCAATGGTTATTCTCACAAGGGCCTGCACAACCCAGGATTAGAGCTGAGTGAGACAGCCTTGAACTCTCTCTGACTCAGCTAAGCCGGGGAGGCCTGGAGTCGAAGAAATGTAAGCAGAACGCTGAAACAAGAGCTTGCTGGCCACAAGGAATGCACTGCTTATCACAAGGCATGCACCCTGCTGTTGCAGAGATATGTGTGTAAAACTTAGTTTAGCCAATAGCAATGTATAGACAGGCGTGTGAACAGGTTTATGTAGCCAATGAAAGATGTACAGCTGTCACATAAACTATCACCAATGGTATAAATTAGGTGAGCCTGTGTAATAAATTGAACAAGAAGCATAACTCATATTGGGATTGTCTTCGTGATTCGGGTTGCTCCTCCGACATTTGGCGCCCCGAACGGGGACTCGAGGTTGGACTCGGACTTCTCCAAACTGTGTCCGGCCGTTGCAGCAAAGGCACAGACGGGGGAAGCGAGGAGCTGGCAGTGCAGGAAGCCTCTACTCGCAAAAGCAGCGCAGTTTGGCTACTGGCAAAAGCAGCGAAGCTCGGCTACAGGCAAAAGCGGCGCAGCTCGGCTACTGGCAAAAGCAATGAAGCTCGGCTAGGAGGGACTGCTGATGTGGCCTGCGCACCCACACCTGCCACGGGTAAGACCGTGCTCTAAAATCCACCATGGATCGAGAGGCGGCACTCACACTTTTAGAACTATTACTTGCTAAGCGAGAGGCTAGTGTGAGCACGAAAAAGCTGAGAGAGCTATGCGGTGGGCGAAGGAGAAAGGACATCTTAAGGACCCACAGCTAACGTTCAGCATTGCTGAACGGAGGGAAATTGGGGACTCTGTGGGACGCTACCATAGGGGGGAATAAGTCTGCTAAAGACCTGGGGGTCACCTGGAGGGAGGCCATAAATCAGCTGCAGCAGATGGTGGCAGAGAAGAGGATGGCTATGGCAGCTACTAAGCTGTTGGGATCAGAAGGGCCCCCCCCCGCCTGACACACGTGTTTTTGACCATCTATTGGCTGATACAGCCAAGGGTGTTATTATCCCTATTAAGTACACACCTGAAGAAGTGGCCAAGGAAACTGATAAAGTTCTGCAGAAACCCTCACAGGCGGGGAAAAGGGAGACCCCTCCGGCCCCCCCCGAACCCACACCAAGGGGCCCCAACTCTCATTCTCGGGAAACTCGCCCACATTACATGACAGACGAGTCTGACATCGATTTGGAACCTGACGGCGTACCAAGAGAACCCCCTAAGACCACCCCGGGACCCCGCTCCCCTCAAAAGTCAGGACCCTCAGATAGATATGTAATGGACATTGAAAAGGGAATAAGGGAGATGGGTGGAATTCCCATGGGGGATGTCCAGGTGACAACTACTAATGGGGTATTAGTGAAACCCACTGCAACAAACAGTCATTGGCCTGGTGTTATCAGAGATGCCATTTTGGAGGGTGAGTGGCAAGTAGCATCGGCATTGGCATTCCCAGTTCAGACCATAACAACACCCCAGGGACAGCACGGGGCACAGTGGCGTCCTTTCGACTGGAAGCTAATGCAGCAGCTGCGGGCTACTGTCTCTCAGTATGGGCTTCACTCTGAACCAGCGAGACATCTTTTGTCTTATGTTTTTGGGTCAGAGGTTATGACACCTAATGATTGCATGTTACTAGCCCCTTTAGTTTTAACACCCTCCCAATACTTGCTTTGGGAACATATAGGCCTGGCGTTGTGGGATGAGATTAGTAAAGGGACAAAGGAAGCCCTGAAGTATTCTACGTTATGGAGATGGATAATTGAGACTTCAAAGGAAATGAAATCGGAACAGGCAGCAGTGGCATCTGTTTTCCTGGCTGCTGCTCCTTCACAAAGTCGGTCAGAGGTAGAGAAGAGTGCTACCTCTATGGTATTTGCTCCCCCACCGCTGTGCCTGGCACGGCATCACAGAAGCCTCCTCAGCATAAGGGGGAAGATAAAGTGAAACGACGCTCGCGTCCGAAAGTACAAGTAGAAAGTGCAAATGCGATCACCTTTGACCTAGAGGAAGAAGACCCCGAATCAGAATTGGAACCAGACCCAGAGACTCCAGCAGAACTGGACTTGTACCCTTCCCTTCCTGATCCCGACTCAAATTCAGACAGTTCAGACAGTTCGGCTCGTCGGCAGATGCAAACCAGCCTCAGTGATGGTCAACTGCGACAGCTGCTGAAGAAATTAAAGTATTGGAGACAAAGGAAACCTCCGAACCCTCTGCCCCACCCTCCTACAATCCAGTAGTAAAGAAAGGGGAGTGGGAGGGGGGTGCTGGCCACGGGGTAGGGGATTATGGTAATAACCCTGCTAAATGTTGTGATCAAAGATGCAATTGTTATGGGGGAATTTTCGGCTATGGGTCCCTTGGCATTCCCGGTGTTTAACACTCCACAGGGAGGAAAGAAGTGGGAGGCATTGGATTTAAAGGTAGTAAAGGAGGCGCGTCAACCGGTAACATCCTACGGGCTAAAATCATCGTATACTCGGGCAATTATCGCACATATTTTTTCTGCATATATCCTAGCACCATATGATATCCGTATGATAGCTCAATTGTTGGTTACTCCCCAACTTCAGATATGATTTAAAGTGAGCACAGCAGAGGAAAAGGCTACTGCCTTTTCTGCTGCTGTTAAACCCCTTTTACAATGAGGTTAGAGCGATCGCGGGGGTACTAAAGATATGAGATGTTATAATCGTAGACGGACGGGACATTTTAAAAAGAAACAGTGTACTGTAAAGAAAATTAGTTCAGCAGCCTGCCGCCCCCCCTTGTCAATGATTGAATGAATTGAAATTTGAGCTTAGGACATCCGTTTTATGGATGTTTTCAGTCCTTCTTAAAGTGAAGGGAGCAACCTTTTTTACGTTAAAGTTCTGCATCAAGACCTGCAGTGGAAAGGTCTGTGATGGACTGTGGACTTATGACCCCATATACAACTCATTTAATACATTCTCTCTGTGATACTCATGTACTAGAAGCTGGTAAAAATAAGTATGTCCAGGTTTCTAGCGACCTTTGGAGACCTTTATAAATACTGCTGGCTACTTCTTCCAACATAGGCTGGCCACCTGTGTCGGAATGAGTGTGCGTTTTGGTCAGTATAAAAGCCCAAGCCTCATGCTATGTGGGGGAGGCAGAGCCTCTGCGGGGACGCCTGCTAAGGTTGAGCCTGCCACCTCGCACTGCAGTGATGCTTCTCGGAGCTGGTTTTCTTGTTAGTCTCCACAGGGTCCTTGTGCCACGTTCTGTATGTAGGATTGTGTAGTGTAAGTAATGATTGTCTGGATTTTGTGCTTCAAATGTTGTAGTTGTGTGGACTGTGCTTGTGGGATCCCACATATGTGTGTGTGTGTGTGTGTGTGTGTGTGTGTGTGTGTGTGTGTGTGTTGAGGGCAGACGGTGATCTGTGTATTTTTTGTTGTTGAGTTCATGTAAAAGTTTCTAATAGATAGTAGTTTAACATTTCAGACAAGAAAGGGTTTGTCGTGGTTTTAACCCAACCAGACAGCTTGTTACCCACTCCCCCCCCTTTCTTGCCCTCCCCTTACTCCTGGAGGGACGGAGAGGAGAATCAGAAAGAATGCAGTTCCCACGGGTTGAGATAAGAACAGTTTAGTAACTAAGGTATAACACAAATCACTACTGCTACCACCAATAATAGTAATGATAAAGGAAATAACAAGGGAAGAGAATACAACACCCCATCACCAGGCCACCAATAACTTGCTCCCCCCGGCCCGACCAAGCACCGACCGATACCTCCTCCAACCCTGCAGTCCACCCTCTCACCCCCTTCTGGGTCACTCTCCCAGTTACATCCTGGGCATGACGTGCTGTGGTATGGAATACCTCTTTGGTCAGTTTGGGTCAGGTGTCCTGTCTCTGCTTCCTCCCAGCTTCCCCTCCTCCCTGGCAGAGCATGAGACTCACAAAGTCCTTGGCCAAACCAAAACATCATTGTTTTTCAGCTCTGTTCCCAGCTGAAAGTCAAAACACAGCCCTGCACCAGCTACCAAGAAAGAGAAAAATGACTGCCACTGCTAAACCCAGGACAGGGTTAATGCAAAAGTGAGGTTGCCAGCAGAAATTTATGGTTGCTGCTGAAGCAGGCAGGCAGCTGTAGCTGCTGCCGGGCAGGCAGGCGTTTGTAGCCCTGCAAAGCAGGGTGAGCGACTTTAGGGGAAAAAAGAAAAAAAAAAAAAAGGTTATTTGATAAGAGTTCAGTCCCCATGTTCAAAAACAGATGCCCTCCAATTCGGCTCCCGGTGCTCCACCGGTGAAAGGACCAGGATGGACACCAGTGCCAAGGAGTGAAAAGACAAAATAAAACAAAACCAAGCTTAATATGTTTAAAGTAACCTGGGGATGAATCCAAGACTTGGAGGAACAGATAGATCGGTTGAAACAAGAACTGCTAACTGAAAAAGCGAGAGGGGTAGTGCAACCACAAGCCTTACGAGCCGTCACCTAAGCAGCATCAGGGTGGCAGATACAGAACCTATCTACTTCTCAAGAACTGATAACCTGGAGGAGGGGGTACATTTGTATCCTTCTGCCTACAGGTCCATGGCGAATGCCTGCAAAGTTTGTCAAGCCTTGCCATGAGCTGGACAGACGAATGGAGGAACCTGATGTTTCAGCTGCAGGAGCTGAACATGAATACCCCAAGCAGAATGAGATAGAGGAAGAGAAAAACCAATGATTGCTAAACATCATTTGGGGGCAACTGAAAAGTAACAGCTTGAATATGCGTGTTTGTAAAGTAGTTATTGTTAGAGGCTTTGATTTTGTGTATGAAACCACCTGTATTTACTAGCCAGTTACTAATAAGAAACTACACCTTGTATTATATGGATTTGTCACCTGTAAAAGAAATGTTAGAGTACCACCTGTATTTACTAGCCAGTTACTAATAAGAAACTACACCTTGTATTATATGGATTTGTCACCTGTAAAAGAAATGTTAGAGTATGCAAATTTGTAGTAGCTGCTAGAAATTGCTAAGGCAAAAGACAGAAATATTCTAATAAAATGGTAAATTAAGAGGGGGAAGAATTCCACTGGTAAGAAATTTCTTTGGCTAGTCCCTTGCTGGCATCAGCATCTTCAACATGCTGCTGCACACTGTAGTAGTTACTCTGATAATGTAAATCTGTGTGTGTGCCTTGCCATGATAACAACCTGTTACTGGATGAAGCAGGTGTAACTCTGCATTGACAACAAGGTGCAAGGATTGAGGCTGGCCAAATGCCTGCTACCACAATCAAGGGCAAGAGTGGATTGGCCTCTGTGTTAGGCACCAAGAAGAACCTTTAGCTCCGCTGCTGGCTGCAACCCAGCAGGCATGGAGTGATGAGGACACATGCCATGCCAGACCTTTGGGATGGCTTACATCTGATTCTGTTGTATGGCCCCAAAAAGTAGAACTGCAACTAGAGCTGAGGACATTGACCGATGTTCAAACCCTAATGGGGGATTTGCAATGGGTCCAGCCTCTTATTGGAATTACTAAAGAACAACTAATGCCTTTACGTCCTTTGCTAAAGGGTGCACAAGCTGACAAACCAGTAGTCGTTTCTGAAGAACAACGGTCGAGAGACTCATGCACAGTCAGTGTTTGCTGTGATCTTGCAATGGCAAAAGAAAAACGGGAGAGACATCTTGGCTATCTTGGAATGGTTATTTTTGCCATTGCAAGCTCGCAAGAGCATTCAAACATGCATGGAAGCGGTTGGAGAAATCATTAGAAAAGGGAGAACATGTATACTTGCCATTTCAGGAGAAGAGCCAGCTAGCATTCACATTCCTATAGCTGTAGAGGACCTAGAGTGGGTAATGGGGCATTCCGTTAGCCTGCAGATGGCCTTGCTGCAATGTGAAGGGAAAGTCTCGGTGGATTTACCTAATGGAAAAGAAGCCTCATTGCTATTGTCCAATGCATGGATAACACGACCAAAGTTATCCATGAGACCCATTCAGGGAGGGCTAACTGTGTATACAGATGCAGGGAAAAAATCGGCTAGTGCAGTGGTCACATGGTGCCAGGGCAATCAATGGAAACATTACAAACTTTTGCAAGGTCAGGAGATTCGTTATAAATTTTAGAGTTAACTGCGGTTGTTTGGGCAATATTGTATTGGTTACATGTCCCGCTTAATGTGGTCGGTCACTGGTTTGTTATATGTGGTGGGCGTAGTACAACGAATCAAAGATGCATTTATTAGAGAAAGGCAGAATGAGCATCTTATGACTTTTTCAACAACCTTAACAAGCTATCTGCCAGCGTTCAGCAGAATATTACATCATTCATATTCGGAGCCACAAAAATCAAGATGGGTTAGCTGAAGGTAACGCAGAAGCTGATAAACTCATAAGCCATGTTCATCCTATCGTCAGTCAATTTGATGCTGCACGGATGGCACATACTCCGTTCCATCAAAATGCATGAGGCCTACGGCGACAGTATCGACTAACATGGACTGAAGCCACCGGAATTCTTTGAAGTTGTCCTCAGTGCAGCAGTCATGGACCAGGACTTGGACTTGGGGTCAACCCTCGGGGTTTGAGGGCTTTGAAGCTGTGGCAAATGGATGTCACTCATGTTTCTGAGTTTGGGCATTTGCGTTAGGTACATGTTACGGTAGATACGTATTCTAAGTTTGTATGGCCTACAGCACAACCTGGGGGTTAAGTGGTTGGCTATGTAGTTTGATTAAGGCATGCATATATGGATTGATTGCTTTTGTTTTTGTTTTACTATTGATACCTTGCTTATTACAATGTTTGCAAAGCTTACTTAGCAGATCACTTAGCAAAATTTTCCTTGTGTGACAGCAAGCATCCTGGTTTGTGCAAAAGAAAAACGGGGGAATTGTGGAGCAATGGTTATTCTCACAAGGGCCTGCACAACCCAGGATTAGAGCTGAGTGAGACAGCCTTGAACTCTCTCTGACTCAGCTAAGTCGGGGAGGCCTGGAGTCGAAGAAATGTAAGCAGAATGCTGAAACAGGAGCTTGCTGGCCACAAGGAATGCACTGCTTATCACAAGGCATGCACCCTGCTGTTGCAGAGATATGTGTGTAAAACTTAGCTTAGCCAATAGCAATGTATAGACAGGCGTGTGAACAGGTTTATGTAGCCAATGAAAGATGTACAGCTGTCACATAAACTATCACCAATGGTATAAATTAGGTGAGCCTGTGTAATAAATCGAACAAGAAGCGTAACTCATATTGGGATTGTCTTCTTGATTTGGGTCGCTCCTCCGACAACGATGCACTCCAACACCTCTGCCCAAAACCACCACTGGCAGCCCTTGCCCAGGACCACCTTTCATTTTGTGTTCAGGGTGTCACCCCCGCTAGTTTCATAAACCTAACAGACAAAATCTACATTGCCCTCTTCCCAAACACTCCTTTTTGTCTGTAAGGACCCTGTAACATTAGACACATCAACACAGATCACAGAATCCCAAGGGTTGGAAGGGACCTCAAAAGATCATCTAGTCCAAGCCCCTGCAAGAGCAGGGTAACCTAGAGTACATCACACAGGAACTTGTCCAGGCGGGCCTTGAATATCTCCAACGTAGGAGACTCCACAACCCCCTGGGCAACCTGTTCCAGTGCTGCAAGCAAGCTAGGACTCACACAGCAAGAAACTCATGCAGCTGCAGAATAACTTTTTTTTTTTTTTTTAGATTATTTTGAAGACAGATCGATTTCCTAATCAAGGTCACCCACAAACGTCAGGCAAAGACAGCACAGAAAAAATGCATACAGACTGCAGCCTTTTTTTTTTTTTTTTTTTTTTTTCCCTTCCAGAAACAGTGCTGGCTTGAGGGAACATCAAACTACACCGTTGCAGGGAGCAACACTCCAAGGGGCCATAAAAGAGACAGTTTGCAGTGCAGTACTTCAGGGAGTCAAACTGCATGCCATGTTCTGAGTTCTAGTTATTCTGGTTGCCAAGCCAGACAGAGGCTTGGGTGAGCATGAGCAGCAACTGCCCTCAGAACACCCACATTAACAAAATAACATCCCTCATTCTTCCAAACATAAATAAATCAAGCTGGATAAGAAACATCATAATAGCTTTCACTACTTGCAGACATTTGTTTACAGAAAAATTGTTGTCAGTGCCACTAATGCACAACTTTATTAGATGCATACCTTAACTGACATTCAGGAAAGCAGAACACAGAATAAAGCATAACCTTGTTTCAAACACTTAAACTGTATGGAAGATATTTTCTACCACGAAAGACAGAGTTTCTTAATAAACTCATCTTTAACATGATCAAATCTTTCTAAACTTCATTATTTGCTAAAATCAAAATTCTATGAAATCTTGCAAGTAAACACCTCAGTGTACCACACACATGGCCTGACATTTTTTCTTTAATGCTTTTGGGATTAAAATTTTACAAGAACGAAATAGTGAAGTTATCCCATCCAATCATTTGCTCTAAGCACACAGTAGATTAGACCAGGAATTGAGACGAATCCCCATGCGCAGTGATCTTACAACACTCAGCCCTTTGCACTCCAATGCACAGAAGTTTTGAGTGTTTGGGCAGGGGTGTGTGTGTGTGAAAGGATTAATCCACAAATCTCCTTATCCCCTTCTTATTATAGAATCGCTTCTATCTCTTCCTTCCTCCAAAAATAAAAAAGCCCAAACTACTGACTTTCTCCCATCATCTCTTTACAGTGACTCAAATAGGGACACAACACCGGCTTCACCCAGTGAAGGCTCCGCAGGCCGCCGCCGCCGCCTCCGCCTCTCCGCTCCTTCCCCTCACCGAGGCGCGGTGACACCAGCGAGGCGAGAGAGCGATCCACAACACGCTAGCTCCCTCCGCGGGGCCGGGAGCGCAGGAGGTCGCCGTCCCGGCGAGCAGCGAAGCAGCTCCACCGCCCTGACAAGATCCAATGAAACTGCAGAATCACCCTAGGCCTTATCTGGGCCACCACGCTCCCACAATTAGCGAATCGCGCCGTAGGGCCAGGCCGCCCCTCACAGCCCTTCAAAGGAACCCCCGCGACGCCCCGGGCCGGCAGCGCGAGAGCAAGCAGTACCTGTGCGCTGTTAACCGCCATGACAACCCCCACTCGTGAAAAAAATGACGTCTCCCAAAAAAACTCACACAGCCGCCATCTCACGCACCGGGCAGTCGGCACGCACTGCGCTTGTGCACGGAGGGGCGGGGTGGGAGCGTCTCTGCGCCTGCGTGCTGGCCGAGTGACGGTGGCTGTGTGGCTGTGGTGGCGGCTGGGACAGTTCTGTGGGAGGTAGGTTTGTTCAGAGGTGAGAGGATGGGTGAGATAGTTAAGAACTTCGCTTTCGGGCGAGGTGGGTCTAGGTTGAGGCTAGCCGGCGGTGGGAGCCTGGTCCCCCATTGCTGGGGCTGCGGGCAGCTGAGTAACCCGGGGAAGGCAGCGCGGCCGGCCTTGTCCTACCGCAGTGAGGTAGTGCGGTGCAGGAGAAACGCAGCTGGAAAAGTGCACGTAGCCAGGCTGCCCCCAAGGAATTAATGCAGGGTTCACCTCGAAAGGCTGTAAAAGGGTGCATGTCACTGCTTGCTCTGGCAGGTGAGAGGTAGGATGTGTGTCCATGCAAGGCAGAGTGAAGCTATACTAAGTATGTCCCAAATGACGAGCGTGGGAATGGGTTCAGCATTTGTATCTGGAAAAAAAAAACACAAACCCTCAAGGGATTAAGCCAATTTCATGAGTTTGAGAGGACTGACTCATAACTGAATACTAAAACTGATAGCGGAATAGACTCCACAACTTCGTTAAAGTTGTAAAGTAGGTATGCTTTATTCAGCTGAAGACGCACGGGGGATTGGTCCTCCAAAAGGCATGCGTGCCTCAGTGCCGTTTTCCTTCTACATTTATCCTGTAAAGTCATACATATGTATTAGGTCGCACAATACGCCTATACATATTCATATTCTATCCCCGCTTCGTATTATAATGAGCTAAAAGGCTCTCCACGCATGCGCAGTGCCTCCTGGTGGTCTTGGGCAGGGGTCTTCAGATGAAGTAAGTAGTCTTCCTCTTGTGGGTAGGGGTCTTCAAGATGAAGTAAACGAGTCTTCCTCAGGCTTGAACTTTTTACCTCTGGTCCTCACGCATGCTCTTTAGGAGCTGGATGGGTCTGGTCTATGTCTAACTGGTTTAATGAGCTATTCCCTTCGTTAGGAAGCTTTATCTTAGTACTGCCTGATAAGGCATCTGCTGAGCTTGTCAAGCCAGCTATGACTTAAGCAGTACTCCTTGTACAACCCCCCCTATTCTCCTCATTAGGAGGCTCTGTCCTGGTACTGCCTGATAAGACATCTGCCGAGCTCGTTAAACCAGCTATGACTTAAGCAGTACCCCCCCTGTACGTTTTGTCTAACCCCCTTGTACAACCCCCCTGTACATTTTGTCTAACCCCCTTGTACAACCCCCCCTGTACACAATAGGCCACATCAGTTTCAATTCCCCCCTTTTCTATAACATAAGTAAATTCTTTTACTTAAGAGATACCCAGGTGCCTTCAATGGATTTGCGAAACATATTCGATACACATTGGATTAAGCATGGAATTGTCATTAAGACTAAAAGAACTACAGCCAGAATCCAAATCCCTTGTTTGATTAACTCCTTAATCCACCCTGTAATCCCAAACCCATTCAACCAATCATCCAACCCTCCATCAACTTGCAATTTCTTTAGCTGTTGTGCTGTCCAACATGCGAGGCGATGAATATCTGCCAATGCTTTTCCAGCTGCTACGTTTGGTAAAAGCAGTGCAGCAAAGAATCGCTTTGTATGGCCCCAAATCTTTAATGTGGGGTCACATTTAGGGCCTAATTGGTTAACAGATCTTTTATTCCTATGAAGGTCTTCTCGTAGGGCTTGGATTACATGTTTTTTTGGAAGCTCCAAACAAGGACAATTTTCCTAAATAGCATGGTCCCCCATGCGGCTTAGAGGGTATTCCTGGCCATGCACGGTCTCCGCATATCAAGAAGTAACCTGGGGGTAGTGCCTTAGGGGTGATAACATCATATGGGAGTGAAGGAGAAGACCCAAGACAATATGAGGTAACATTATGATACCAATCTTTCCTACTAGTCACTTTAGTTTCTGGAGTTTCATCTGACCAAGAATTGAATGTTATACAGCTCTGATTACTTTGGTCAGACCCCAGAAGTCGGAGTTCCTGAATTGGGATGGTTGAACGATTTAGTCCTTTTATAATTCCTCCTGTTTGAGCAGATGCAATTGTCCAATCGCCTGAAGTTCTCTTAACTACTTTAGTTACTATTGTAAGGTTCAAGACTGAATCATTCTTCACCCATCCATAGAAATCATCTGGATTTAAATAAGGAACTCCAATTAAACACGTTTGGAATGGGTTTCCTACTTGTGTGAGTGATAAACAAAAATCAGTAACACCAGTTCTATTTGCCCAAGTAAGCCAAACATTTGTCTCTGTTCCTAATAGTGGTAACATTTTGTCAAGACTTTGTGTGACCCCTAGAATCACAGTTAATCCTGTAATTATTTTCATCATTCTTCGACCTCTCACTGGTTATAATTGCAAACAAGAGAAAAGTATTAAAGCTTTAAACAGGAAGGTTAAAAATATCATCAATACAGTCTTATCAACTTGCAGTGTTACTTGTTACGGATTAGCTTTAGTTTCAGTTCATCTTCAGTTTGGATCGCTCTCCAGGGTGTCTTCAGGGATTTCTTAACTCGAGTATGATGAATCCAGGTGTTCTGTTCCTTAATCTTGATAGCTGTGAATGTAGTTAATAACACCTGGAATGGCCCTTTCCACCTTGGCTCGAGATCATCATCTCCTGTAGGTTTGAAAGATTTTACATACACATAATCTCCAGGCTTTATATTGTGTACTGAGCTATCCAACTGCTTGGCTCGAGATCATCATCTCCTGTAGGTTTAAACGATTTTAAATACACATAATCTCCAAGCTGTATATTATGTACCGAGCCGTCCAACCCTCTGCTTCGAGTTCCAGCCACATGTTTTTCAGTTCTAGTAAGCTGCTTTCCTAACTCTATTATATAGGTGTTCATGGTTTCTTCTCCTGCTTGGGGAGACATTCCCTGTTGAACCCCATATGGCCTTCCATATAAAATTTCAAAAGGACTCAGTCCTCGTGCTCTTGGTTTAGTTCGAATTCTCAACAAGGCCAATGGAAGGGCCTGGGGCCAAGGTAGCCTGGCCTCCTGGCCCAACTTCACAATTTGTTGTTTGATTAAATGATTCATCTTTTCTACTTCTCCACTTGATTGTGGATGATAAGGGATATGAAGTTGCCAATCAATTCCAAGATATTTGCTTACTTGCTGTACCACATTTGAAATAAAATGTGGCCCTCTGTCTGAAGATATTATGGCTGAAACTCCAAAGTGTGGTATTATCTCCTGTAACAGTATTTTGGTCACTTCTCGTGCCTTTGCGCTCCTAGTTGGAAAGGCTTCTGGCCAACCTGAAAAGGTGTCTGTTAATACTAACAAGTATCTATACCCCCATTTTCTCGGCAGTTCCGTGAAATCGATCTGCCATTGCTGTCCTGGTCCATTACCCTTTCCAATTTGACCCATTTTGAGCTTGGGTATAATTTTGGGATTTGTCCTAAGGCAAAGATCACACTGGTGAGTTACCTGTTGAATGGTGGCATATAATTTTCTAGCCATAATGTTGCCTATTAAATGTTTATGTAAGGTTTTGGCTCCCCAGTGTGTTTTCTGATGTTCATTCTTTACTAAAGACCATAACATTGATAAGGGAACAATTACCCTTCCTTGTGGTGTGCTGACCCACCCTTCTTCACTGAATATTCTGTTTTGATCTGCAATCAATTTTTGATCTTCCTTATTATAATTTGGCTTTACCTTCTAAGGAAACTTCCCCATCAGGGATCAATGCTCCTTCGGTTGGTACCTCACCTTTTGCTGCTTCTTTTGCCTCTCTGTCCGCCAGCTCATTTCTTTCTTCTAATTCAGAGCTCACTTTCTGGTGTGCCTTGATGTGCACAATTGCCACCTTCTCAGGCAATTGGACTGCCTTCAATAGTCTCAATACTTCCTGTGCATGTTTGATGTTTTTCCCTTGTGAATTTAACAGTCCTCTCTCCTTCCAAATAGCACCATGCGCATGTATGACTCCAACTGCATATTTTGAGTCTGTGTAGATGTTCAGGGCTCTGGTCAGAGCAATCAATTCCGCTTTCTGTGCGGAAGTGTTTAGGCAAAGGTCCAGATTCTATTACCTCTCTGCAGGTGGTAACTGCATATTCAGGCTGATGACATGACTGCTCCCGTCAGTGAATCAGGTTTCTGTGTTATCCAAAGGGATACTCCTCAAATCTGGACTACTAGGATAGGCAGCCTCAATGGTTTCCAGGCAATCATGGTGTACAGGTTCTCCTTCATTACCACTGAGGAAAGAGGCTGGATTGATAATGTTAGTTACCACAATTTCAACATTAAATTTCTGAGGAGAAAGTCAGTGTCCACCTTTTACTTCCAGTACGGCAGACATTGTATGAGATATCCCTGGAGTCCCAAGAAATTTAAGAGTCTTACCGTCCAAGCCACACAAGTTTCCGGGTGGCAATCTGCGGTGTCGTCCACATACTGCAGTATTCTCCTTCCTCCGGTGGGGCTTCCCATGATTCTAAGTCTTTGGCAAGTTGTTCTCCAAACAAAGCAGGACTGTTCTTAAATCCTTGAGGCAGCACCGTCCATGTGAGCTGGGTTTTGCACCTACTTTTGGGGTTTTCCCATTCAAATGCAAAAATTTTCTGACTGGCTTCATGGAGAGGGAGGCAAAAGAAGGCGTCCTTTAGATCTAAAACAGTAAAGCAAGTTAGTTCTGGAATTAAGCAAGTCAGTAGCATGTATGGATTTGCTACCACTGGGTAAAGATCTTCAGTGATCTTGTTGACACCTCTCGGATCCTGTACCACCCGATATGATCCATCAGGCTTACAGACTGGTAAGATAGGGGTATTAAAATCAGATTGACATTCTTTTAATAATCCTAACTCTAAAAAGTTTTCAATTATTGTACAAATTCCCTCCCTATCTTCTTTTCTTAGAGGGTATTGTTTAATCCTGACTGGTTGTTTTCCCTCCTTGAGCTTAATCTGTATTGGGGGTGCATTTCTGGCTTTCCCAGGTATGTTTGTAGCCCATACTCCCGGGAATACTTGATCTAATATATCTTCCCTAAACTTCTCTTCTCTCTGGTGTGTGATCAGTTTTAAGCTTAACATTTTTACGTATTGCTGATCATTTACTTTCAAGGTGATATCGCCTTCTTTGAAGGTAATAATGGCTCCCAGTTGTTCCAACAAATCTCTCCCCCAGGAGAGCCTTTGGGGCATTAGGCATATATAAAAATTTATGAATGTCCCATTGCTTTCCCAATTGGTATTTCAGTGGCTTACAAAAATATGCCTTTTCACTTTGGCCAGTTGCCCCTTTTACAGTAACATAGTCTCTCCCTACAGGTATCAATGCCTTATTCAGAGCCGAATATGTTGCCCCAGTGTCTACTAAAAATTCCACTTTATTTCCTCTAGTCCATAGTTTTAATTTAACCAGTGGATCCGCTAGGGAGGATTCCCTAGGTCCCTTGTCAGCCTAGTTCCAATTCAGCCACTGGAGCCACTCCATGGCACTCTCTCCCCCTCAGGGCAGTCAGTTTCAAAGCACTTCTGTCCACATCTATTCAACAACCCCTCAGTCCCGTCTGTCAACACGTCTGTTCCCACTTGTTTACCTGCCCCAGCACCCATCCCGTGCTCAAACACAGGAGCTGCGCGAGCTCCCCTCCTTTCCACTTGGTTTCCTTTTTTTTTTTCCTCACAGTTGCTCCCCCTGCTCTGCAGAGGTTTCAGATGCCTGCCGCTGCAGCAGCACTTCCAGTTTAACCCTTTCTTAACTCTGAATGTGAATGTGCTGCTTGTCGCAGGTGACAGCAATCTCCTCCTCCTTATCAATATCTGATAGGACAGATACAGAGGGTGCTTCTCTCAGAGGTATGTGATACATAATTTTCCTATTTATAACTTTCAAACATCATTCCCCAATATCCCAGGCCGAACAACATCTCTCCAGCTTAGCTTCCAGTTTTTCCTTGTCCTTTTCCAGAGCCAGAATTAGGGATCTGGCAGAGCTATATTAATTTCACATTCTGCCTGCCACTCCGGGTGATCTCCCACAGTGAAAAACATATCTGTATACACCACTTAATCCCATTTTCCTGGCAACCTCAAAACCAACATTCATTGTAACAATGTATTATAATTCAGAGTTCCATTTTTAGGCCATTTCTCCTGATCTTCCAAAGTATATAAAGGCCACCATTGGTTACAATATTTTATCAATGTTTTCTTGTTTACCGAGCCCCCAGAAGACCCTCCCAGTTCTTTCCAGTGTGCCAAAATGTAATCCAATGGGCTTCTCTTCAGAATTCCCTTGTTTTGACCGGCTCCCATTTCAAACAATCTTTTACAAATCTCTGCAGCTTCTCTTTCCCAGTGCTCTGCAAATGCACTTAAGAAATATGAGAGCACCTACACACGAATTTTATGACATTCTCAGGGGGTTCAGTAAAATGATACCTTTGGGCTCTGCAGATCAACTCCCCTGTTGTTAGATCACAGTTTCGGTTCCATCAAAATTTACACTGTCCTAGTGTCCCCGGCAGGTTCCACTATTCAAAAGTTATTATGCACCCATATATGAGGCTACAAGCCTCTGGTACCGAGTGTAAAGTTCAGGTCTCAAGAGGCTATACTTCTGTTATACAGCCACTGGGGCGCAGAGGGAACTCTTCTTAACACACCCCCCCCCAGTAGCAACAGTTTACTTTTTGTCTACTGCTCCCCCACCGCTTAAGCACTGTAATCTTTAACAGCAACGACAGACATATACACACACAAAACATTTAGACACAACACAGAAGACACTTTGTCCGTCCCAGCCCGCTCTCCTCGCGGAGGACACGGAACTGCGGATCGGGACGCCGAAACACAACACAAAACAAAAACACTTTGTCCGTCCCCGCCCGCTCTCCTCGCGGAGAACACGGAACCGCGGATCGGGACTCCGCACTCGCTTCGTAGCTACGCTACGTCTCAGTCACACAAACACAAACCACTTGCACTCGGGATCCCCCACACTTACACCAGTTTACTCACCACCAGATGCCGCTTGCACCCTTCAGTGAAACCTGGAGCTCAATTCAGCCACTCTATCGGCGAGCTCCCTTAGCCCGGAGCTCCTTTTGGATTCGTCCCATACAAACCGCTGCTCTATCAGCAGACGAATCCCTAGACTCACCCGACCCACCACCAGGGTCGCTAGGGGCCGCTCTATCGGTCGGTGAGTCCCCTGTTTGCAAGCCCTAGCTACCAAGGGGACAGCGCTGTGCGCCAGACGTCTCTGAGCGCCTTACCAGCAGCCCCGGCCACGCGTACGCCTTACAGGCCTTTACCAATCCTAGGACAATTACAAACCTAAATTCCAAGCATACCGTTTCTCCGCAGCCGACACAGGTTGTTGTCTGTCCCCGCAGTGAGCGGAAGAGGAGTGGAGCCCCTCCAGGCAAGTGGCCTGGGGCGCCTAGGAGGTCCGCCCCTCCGCCGATCCTGCAGCCGAACAGAGATCTCCTGCCTGGCTCGCCAAATTGATAGCGGAATAGACTCCACAACTTGGTTAAAGTTGTAAAGTAGGTATGCTTTATTCAGCTGAAGGCGCACGGGGGATTGGTCCTCCAAAAGGCATGCGTGCCTCAGTGCCGTTTTCCTTTTACATTTATCCTGTAAAGTCATACATAGGTATTAGGTCGCACAATACGCCTATACATATTCATATTCTATCCCCGCTTCGTATTATAATGAGCTAAAAGACGCTCCACGCATGCGCAGTGCCTCCTGCTGGTCTTGGGCAGGGGTCTTCAGATGAAGTAAGTAGTCTTCCTCTTGTGGGTAGGGGTCTTCAAGATGAAGTAAACGAGTCTTCCTCAGGCTTGAACTTTTTACCTCTGGTCCTCACGCATGCTCTTTAGGAGCTGGATGGGTCTGGTCCATGTCTAGCTGGTTTAATGGGCTATTCCCTTCGCTAGGAAGCCTTATCTTAGTGCTGTCTGATAAGGCAACTGCTGGGCTTGTCAAGCCATCCATGATTTAAGCAGTACTGCTTTTACAACCCCCATTCTCCTCACTAGGAGGTTTTGTTCTGGTATTTGTCTGATAAGACATCTGCTGAGCTCGTTAAACCAGCTATGACTTAAGCAGTACCCCCCTGTACATTTTGACAACCCCCCTGTACATTTTGACAACCCCCCTGTACACAATAGGCCACATCAGTTTCACCCGGTTGAGGTAAGAACAGTCCAGTAACTGAGGTATAACACAAATCACTGCTGCTACAGCAATAGCAGCAATGATAAAGGAAATAACAAGGGAAGAAAGTACACCACCTCTCCACCCGCCGACCGATAACTCGCCACCCCAGCCCTACCAAACACAGACTGATACCCAGTCCAAAGCCGCAGTCCTCGCCCTTCCGGATAACTCCCCGTTACATCCCGGGCATGACGTGCTGTGGTATGGAATACCTCTCTGGTCAGTTTGGGTCAGGTGTGCTGTCCCTGCTTCCTCCCAGCTTCCCTCCTCCCTGGCAGAGCGTGAGGCTCACAAAGGCCTTGGGCAGACCAAACATTAGAGCAGTAACTAAGGACATCGGTGCTATCAGCGCTGTTCCCAGGCTGAGAGTCAGAAACACAGCACTGCAGCAGCTACCAAGAAGGAGAAAAATGACTGCTACTGCTAAACCCAGGGTGGATGATCCGTCTGTGGGATGCTCTGAACACCTGTGGGATGCTCTGCTTGTGGGATGATCTGAACTCCTATGGGATGCTCTGCTTGTGGGATGATCTCAATCCCTGTGGGATGCTCTGGAGCCCTATGGGATGCTCTGAACCCCTATGGGATGCTCTGCTTGTGGGATGCTCTGAATCCCTATGGAATGCTATGAATTCCTATGGGATGCTTGCTTGCGGGATGCTCTGGGGCTCCCTTGTGCCACCAGCTCCTTCCTAAGATCCCTAGCTCAGGAACATCCACACTGCAGCACAGAGATGTGGGATCATGGAGTCAATCATGGAATCATGGGATGGGTTGGGTTGAAGGCACCTTAAAGCTCATCCAACTCCAACCCCTGCCATGGGCAAGGACTCTTTCCATGGAGCAGAATGCTCCAAGCCCCATCCAACCATGCCCACTTCCAGGAACACCGCACAAACCCCATTCCTTCTGCACCAATCCCTTTCTAAGCTCTTCTTCCCCCTCTGCCCCCCCCATTCCCTGGATTTGGCACCATTTGCACATCCAACACCCCCCCCCCCCCCAACTGGCTTTAAACAACAACATGGGCCCCATTCCACCTCTTTCTGGCCCAAAGCAGAGGCTGGGAAGCTGCTTCTGGGGCAGCAGCCGTGTCCTTGGATCCGGGCCTGCGCGGAGGCTCCTGGTGCCGGATCCCGCTTCCAGGCTCTGGGGTTTAAGGACGATCCCTTCATCACTCCTTGCCCACCAAATCCCTGGATTTTGGGAGCTTTTGAGGAGCAAAAAGCAGCGGTTTGGGGATCAATGTGGGATAAATCCTCACCAGGGACCTTGCTCCATGGGGATGCCGCTTCTGCCCCCTGCAGCCCTCATCCTTGTGGTCCCTTGGGCACCTTCCTGGTCCTTTTGGGGGCCTCCCATGTGCCTGTTTGAGCCTTTGGGTGCCCCCCCATCTGCTTCCACTGCCCTTTGGGGGTCTCCTCATCTGTCTTTGGGTGCCCTCATCTGCTTCCATTGCCCTTGAGGGTGCCCCCATCCTCCTTTGGGTACTCCCATCTGCTTCAATTGCCTTTTGGGGTGCCCCCACCCATCTTTGGGTGCCCCCTGTCTGCTTACATTGCCCTTTAGGGTGCCCCATCTATCTTTGGGTGTCCACCATCTGATTCCATTGCCCCCTGGGGTCCCCCCATCCATCTTTGGGTTCCCCCCATTTGCTTCCATTTTCTTCATCCCTCAGAGCTCCAGAGCATCCCGTAAGGATTCAAGTCATCCCAAGCCCATCAGACCCCCCCCCATCTCCACATGGAACCCCCATGGAATCCCCCCATGCCCCCCTCCCCCCATAGAACCTTCCTCTATGACATCAGCCCCAGCACCAAGGGACCTGCATCCAGCACCCGTAACCCTAGGGCAGTTGTGCTTTGGGCACAGTGGTGGTAGCAGCTCCTTGGTGGCAGCATCTTGGTGTCACCCTCAGTGGTGGTGTCACCTCCTTGGTGTCACCCTCAGCGGTGATGGCAGCAATGGCTTTGCTCCGTGTCCTCATCGTGCTGTTATTGCCCTGGCTGGTGCACGGCTCCTGGGACAGCTGTGGGTGAGTGGCACCAGGCTCCAGGTACTCCACAGGGAGGTGCTGCTGCTCCCAACCATGGTCACACCAGTGGGGTGGTGGGACTGGGAGAACCCCGCTTCTTCGCCATCACCTCATGCGGTGGCACAGCCTAGCTATGGGGCACCCCATAGGGTCCCTTGTCCCTGCAGCACCCTAGGGGTGGGATGATGCTCATCTTTGGGACACCCCATAGGGTCCCTTTTCCCTGCATCACCCAATGGGGTGGGACAATGCTCGCTCTTCTTTCCTAACCATCAAGTGTTGGGCTTCTGCTTCCAGAGGGACCTGCGGTACCCGTCCCATGGCTGAGTACTATGGGATGTCGCGCATTGTCGGAGGTATGGATGCGCACCAGGGCGCCTGGCCATGGATGGTCAGCATCCAGTTCCCCACGGCCACCGGCTTCTCGCACATCTGCGGGGGGTCCCTCATCACCCCCCAGTGGGTCCTCACGGCCGCGCACTGCTTCATCGGGCAAAAGTAAGGGGGAGAAGGGATTCCAGCCATAGGGAATAGGCAAGGAGCAGCTCCCATCCCGTCTCCTTCCCCATCCTGGATGCACTGGGAAGAGCGCTCAGGAGAAGGCTGCTTCCAGCTTGACATCCTTGGAGCCTAAGGCTTGCTGGGGCAGTGCTTTCCTTTGGGAAGCAGAAGCAATGTGGCTCCTTCCAACCCCTCTTCTCCATAGAATGGATTGGAATGGAATGGGAGGGGATGGAATGGAACGGCATGGAATGGATCATGGGATGGTTTGGGTGGCAAAGGAGCTTGTGATCATCCAGTTCCAAACCCTTGCCATGGGCAGAGATGCCTTCCATAGAGCAGCTTGCTCCAAGCTGACCTTGAGCGCTGTCAGGGATGGAGCATCCAAACCTTCTCCATCCATCCCATCCCATCCCATCCCAGTGCCCCAGCACCCTCATAGGGAATCCCTTATCTCCAAGCTGCAATTCCCAGTCGGAACCCATCACCCCTTGCGCTATGGCTCCAATCCCTGCTCTTCCACTCCCTCCCAGCTTCACCACGGATTGGTACGTGATGGTCGGAATCACGGACCTGGTTTGGGCCAATTTGGAGACCCAGAAACGTTGGATCCGGAAGGTCGTGGTCCATGAGCATTACACCAAGGTCTCCGACGGCTTCGACATCGCCTTGGTGGAGCTGGACCAGCCGGTGCAGTGCGGGTACCACGTGCAGCTCGCCTGCGTGCCCGATTCGACGCTCAGGGTGTCCCAGCTCTCTGAGTGCTTCATCAGCGGATGGGGCGCGAGGGAAGCCAGAAGTGAGTGCCCGACGGCCCCGTTGGCCTTGGATTGTCATGGATTCATGGAATGGGATGAAAGGGAGGGTAAAGCTCATCCAGGTCTATTGGAGGTTGCTCTGGCTGGGGATGGAGCATCCCAACCTTCTCCACCCAACCCATCCCAGTCTCCCACCACTTCCTTCTCTCCAACCTGAGCATCCCTGGTTCTGTTGGAACCCATCACCCCTTGTCCCATTGCTGAAGGTCCCTCCATGTCCTCCTTATGTTGAGGATGCAGCATCAGCAAAGGGGATGCAGCCCAGGCCATGGGGGAGGTGTTTATGGCTCCCATGGAGCTTCTCAGCCCCAAATACCCCCAAATCCATCCCTTCTACCCCCATTCCTCACCCCCTTTGTGTCTCCACAGCGGGGGCATCGTCCCCATCTGCCCTGCAGGAGGCCAAGGTCCGCCTCATCGATGTCCAGCTCTGCAACAGCAGCCTGTGGTACCGAGGGGCCCTCAAGAGCCACAACCTCTGCGCTGGGTACCCCCAGGGTGGCATCGACAGCTGCCAGGTAGGGATGTGCCACTGGGTCTTTCTTCTCCTCTCCCATCTGCAGGGCCTTGCTCTGCATCCCCCTTTATCCCAGCTTCGAAAGCGCATCCAGCTCCTGCTCCATCATCCCTGCGCAGGGACCATAGAGGTTGGAGCTTTAAGAGCATTGAGATTCCACCACTAAACCATGTTGTGAGCAGGGATTCATGGAATGGGTTAGGTTGTGAAGGAGCTGAAAGCATCCACTTCTAAGCAAGGGTCAGGGATGCCTTCCATTAGACCAGGTTGCCCCAAGCCCCGTCCATCCTTCTCCATCCAATCCACCCCGGTGTCCCACCACCCTCATAGTGAACAACTTCGCCTTACCTCCAACCCAAACTCCCCTGTTCCAGTTGGAACCCCTCACTCCTAGTCTTACAGCTCCAGTCCATGCTGAAGGTCACTCTCCACACGCAAACGATGAATGAGAACACTTCCACCCCCACCCATGGGGTGACAGCAGTGGTCCCCTCAGGCGTTGCCATGGCCACCCATGCCCATCCTCATCCCCTCTCTGATTCTCCTCCATAGGGTGACAGCGGCGGTCCCCTCATGTGCCGGGACACCCGTGCCAACTTCTTCTGGGTTGTGGGGCTGACGAGCTGGGGCCGCGGCTGTGCCAGGGCCAAGCAACCGGGGGTCTACACCTCGACGCGGCACTTCCATGACTGGATCCTCCTCCAGCTGGGGATGTTCCGCTCCGCGGGAGCCTTCGCAACGCCCCCGACATGGAGCCATCAGTCTGTCTCCCATAGTCCCATTCAGCAGACGATGCCGGCTCCGACGGCCTCCAGCATCAGTGGCATCTGCTCCTTCCCATACCGGCTGGTGATGGAATTCATCAGTCGGGTGCAGGAGCTGCTGCAGGCTCTAAGGGGGAAGACTTGAGGAGCGGCATCGCTTGAAGCTGGCTTGAGCTTCACTAAAGTTGCCTTATTTTCCCAAAGAGAAGATGCTTTGCGTGCCCATCTCCTGGTCCATGGGGAGGGATGGGAATGAGGGATGGAGGGCATAGGGAACAGTGGGAAGATGGACCGAGCTGGAATCAACCAGGTTGGAAAGACCTTCAGGAGCATCAAGTCCAATATTGCCCCACCATTAAAGCATGGCATGAAGAGGGAGGGGGGACAGCTTCCCCATTAGACCAGGTTGCTCCAAGCCCCATCCATTCCTCTCCATCCAAGCCATCTCAGTGTCCCAGCACCCTCACTTTCTTATCTCCAACCTAAACTTCCCTGTTCCAGTTGGGACCCATCACCCCAGCTCCAATCCATGCTGAAGCCTCCTCTCCACACCCAAATCATGAAGGAGAACCCAAACTTCCATGGTTCTGCTCCATCCCTGCATCCAGCTGGAGCATCCCACTTTATGCCTGCATCCAGCTGGGAGCTGGAGCATCCCCACTTCACTTCCAGGCTTGGAATCTTCCTTAGGACCTCACAAGCTTCAAGGCTGTGTCCATCCCAGCACCAAGCACCCGTCCCAGCTCCCAACACCCATCCCAGCACCCTTTGGACCTCTCCCAAACGCCAGCACTGTGGTCCCCAGTGCCAGGAGCAGGGACTGGGGCCAGGGCTCACCCTTGTCCATCTGGCTGGGTCCCCATTCACTCCATTAACTGGCAGTGGGACCCCATTCACCCCTCATCCCATGAAGATCCCATTAAGATCCCATTAAGACCCCATTAAGATCCCATTAGGATCCAGTTAGGACCCCATTAAGATCCCATTAGGATGACATTA